>NC_037672.1:96876287-96913098 GCF_003255815.1 Theropithecus gelada | reverse complement strand
ATGTGGCACATATACACCATGGAATACTATGCAGCCATAAAAAAGGATGAGTTTGTGTCCTTTTTAGGGACATGGATGCAGCTGGAAACCATCATTCTTAGCAAACTATCACAAGAACAGAAAACCAAACACTGCATGTTCTCACTCATAGGTGGGAACTGAACAATGAGATCACTTGGACTCGGGAAGGGGAACATCACACACCGGGGCCTATCATGGGGAGGGGGGAGGGGGGAGGGATTGCATTGGTAGTTATACCTGATGTAAATGACGAGTTGATGGGTGCTGACGAGTTGATGGGTGCAGCACAGCAACATGGCCCAAGTATACATATGTAACAAACCTGCACGTTATGCACATGTACCCTAGAACTTAAAGTACAATAATAATAAAAAATAAATAAAAAAAAAGAATTAGCTATTTATTGTAGTCTTGCAGTCTGAGCTTGTTTGTACCTGTCCTTCTTGAGAAGGCTTTCCAGATATGAAAGGGACTTGAGTGTCGTGATCTAAGCCATATTTGGTTAGGGATCTCCAAGTTCAATAATGCTGTGGTTATTGCAGACTCACAGAGGTGGTCTTTGTTCTTGCAGACTCACCTTGGTGGTCTTGAATAAAATCGAGAACAATTCTCTGGATTACCAGGCAGAGACACTTGTTCTCTTCCCTTATTTTCTTCCAAACAAGTGGAATTTTTTCTTTGTGCTGAGTCATCTGAATCTGAGGGTAGGATGACACAAGCACCCCTGTGGCCACAACCACTGTAACCACTACCTGGCTACCAACTATGTTCACTCAAGGCCTTAACGTTCTAAGTTAGCAAGAACACTTTAGCCTGTGACATCAAGGCTTGCTGAAAGTTAAGTTTAGTCGACTAGGATGGACAATTCCCCTCTGGCTAGGCTGGTCTAAATGCTCCCTCAGTGGGTGGGAATTAGCTGAGTTCAGCCCAATTTTGCTTTCTGCTGTGACAGGCCAGCACTGAGTTCACTTCAAAGTTCCACTATCACTGCACTCTCACTCCCCCAAGTTCCCAGATTTTCTGCACCACAAAGCTACTGCCAGGGTATAATGGAGGGGTAGCATCAGTGATCCATGACTGTCTTTTCTACCCTTTTCAGTGCCTCTTTCAGCTATATTAAGTTAAAGTCTGGTACTGTGATGGTTCTCCTGATTTTTGGTTCTTATGAAGGTGCTTTTTGTGTAAATAGTTGTTAAATTTGGTGCTCCTGGTGGGGGCACAGGTGGTGATCACTGGAGGCTTTTATTTGGCCATCTTGCTCTGCTCCTCCAACAAGTACAGTTTTAAGAATGAATGGCTTCATTATTGATAACTATGGTAAGACAGGGGACACAAGCCATCGGGAACCCAGAAAAATTAGGACATATAGTCACCCTCTGTTTAGTTTTCCACTCCTTCACTCTCCTCCTTTGTTAAGAGCTGCTCTTAGAAAGGGAATATCAGTCACTGCATGAATCAGACTTCTTTGTCTTCCAGAGAAATTTTTAATTTAACTCACGTGGAAAAGTAAATAATTTTATTTCCTTTGTAAAGGAAGTAGTTTTTATCTTTGTTTAATGAAAATATTGTTTCAGTACTGCAAGATAAAAAAGTTCCAGAGATCTAATTCACAATAATTTATGTATGTTTAGTACTACCAAACATTATACTTAAAATGGCTAGAATGGCAAATTTTATGATAGGTGTTTTTTGCCACAATAAGAAAATAGATTCAAATTGAACTTTTAGATATTTGGAATAGAAACTGGATAGAAACCATCTGAATAGTTTCTATCTTTTTTTATGTAACATATCAAACTATTTTGCCTTTTAAGGTTACAGTGTTTTAAAAAGATAACTTTATGATTCAGTGCCTTTAATCAAAGACATTCCTGTTGCAACATAAGGGTTTTCTGTTTGTTTGTTTTGGTTTGGTTTGGTTTTGGTTTTTTGGTTTTTGAACACAGGAAGATAAAGTCAGCCTGGTGACCGTTAGAAGTTAGAAGAGTAATAAAGAAAGATTACCCTGATCAATCTCATAAGGTATAAGTAGGCCTTTTAAAAAGCTTCTTTGGTTCTAGATGCTTGATGAATCATCACAATGTCTTCCACAATAATTGGACTACTTTACACTCCCACCAACAGTATAAAAGCGTTCCTATTTCTCCACAGCCTCGCAGCATCTATCGTTTTCTGACCTTTTAATGATCACCATTCTGATTGGCATGAGATAGTACCTCATTGTGGTTTTGATTTGCATCTCTCTAATGACCAGTGATGTTGAGCTTTTTTTCATATGTTTGTTGGCTGCATAAATGTCTTCTTTTGAGAAGTGCCTGTTCATGTCCTTCACCCACTTTTTGATGGGGTTGTTTGATTTTTTCTTGTAAATTTGTTTAAGTTCCTTGTAGATTCTGGATATTAGCCCTTTGTCAGATGGGTAGATTGCAAAAATTTTCTCCCATTCTGCAGATTTCCTGTTCACGCTGATGATAGTTTCTTTTGCTGTGCAGAAGCTCTTTGGATTAATTAGATCCCATTTGTCAACTTTGGTTTTTGTTGCAATTGCTTTTGGCAAAGTATTATAAATCATTCTACTATAAAGACACATGAACACCTATGTTTATTGCAGTGCTATTTACAATAGCAGACCTGGAACCAAACCAAATGCCCATCAATGATAGATTGGATAAAGAAAATGTGGCACATATACATCATGGAATACTATGCAGCCATAAAAAAGAATGAGTTCATGTCCTTTGCAGGAACATGGATGAAACTGGAAGCCATAATTCTCAGCAAACTAACACAGGAACAAAAAATCAAATATCGCGTGTTCTCACTCACAAGTGGGAGTTGAACAATGAGAACACATGGACACAGGGAGGGGAATATCACACACCAGGGCTTGTCAGGGGTGTGGGGACAAGGAGAAGGAGAGCAATAGGACAAATACCTAATGCATGTAGGGCTTAAATCCTAGATGATGGGTTGACAGGTGCAGCAAACCACCATGCTACATGTATACCTATGTAAGAAACCCGCATGTTCTGTACATGTACCCTGGAAGTTAAAGTAAAAATTTTTTAAAGAGTAGAAAATAAATTTTTAAAAAGTCTCTTTGTATCATAACTGCTATACAATATACTGCACAGATATAAAGCGTACGATTTGATAACTGTTTATATGTATTCACAATCAAGGTAATGAACGTGTCCATTATGCCACAAAGATCTTTGTGCCACATTGTGATTCCTATTCCTGCCCCTCCCTATCTTCCCCATCTCAACAGAACTACTGATCTTATCGCTGCCATTGTCAATTTTCCTTCTGCTTGAAGGATTTTCTTTAGTATCTAGGCCATAATTTCTTATTAAATAACTTAAGCTTTTACCTGTTAGTACAGATGAGAGCATATTATAAACTTTAGTATATGACTTTCCAAAAAGTCCACAATTTCATTTTTAATTTATTCTTTAAAGCAATAGCTAATGAAGGTTTGTGGTTTTTTTTATTGGTTCGTTGGTTGGTTAATTTCTTTGTTTAAATCTGTATAATTAAATTTTAATCTGGTTTTCAGACTATATGACTTGTACAATTTCTGCTCTTTGGAGTTAATAAGACTTCTGTTTATTAGGCCGTCATGCATTTTATAAGTCTTGTACAAACTTTCAAGAAAAGATTTAAAGTCCAAAAATTTTATAAAGCAGAGGTTCTCATTTTCAAAAGACATAATGCTTAGAATTAATTACACTCTTTACAGAATATCATGTAATATTGACATTACATTTAGAGTAACTAATTATGTAATACTGAGATTATAGAATAAACATATGGAAGCAGATGTTTAAGTTTATGATAGAGAAAAATTATATTATTTTGCTTACTTCTGCTTCCTACTATTTTCATGTTCTACATATTCTTTTTAATTATCTTTTTAGTTCTAGAAGACTTTTACAAATTGGCCATACAATGAACTTTTACTGAACTTTTCAGATTCTTGAGAATCTTATTTGACATGAGGTGTCCAAACACATATTAAACTTAGCTTGTATAACTTTGTTAACAAGCTATTAAATTGCTATTAAACTTTGTTGTTTAATTATACTAATCATAACATAATTCAGAAGAAGGCAACTGTGACCCCATGGCTTATGCACTTGGCTTGATCCTTTGGGTCTTTCCAATTACTGTGTGGTGTTTGAGGTAGATTTTAATCCCATAAGAGTAAGAATAAACATTTCTTTCCTTATTTTCCTTTTAAGGGCAGAAGCTTTGAAATAAAGTTGAAATGTGTGGTGTCATTCTACCTGGAACATGTCCACATAGAACAAGAAGCATTTTTTTTCCTTTTCTTTTGGCAGCAGTGCAAACAGGGTGCACATGCACAGGAAACGTGACTTGGTGTTTTTACTAGTGTAGAACACATGTCTGGGAGTGCTTGCCTCCTAAAAAACCATGACTTTTTCACTTATTTTTCACGTGGTACCCTGAAGTTATGAGAGTGCTACAAATTATTCAGTAAACATGTGACAAAGTTCAGAAAGCATGATGGTAGAAATGGGTGTCCAGAAAGAGGGTAAACAGATGTTTTATTCAACAGTCATGACCTTCAGCTTTGGCAATAAAAGTAGATTTAAATGACTTGGAATTTTCCACCAGCTCCAAGATTAGCCTTCCAGTTTAAACTTCTTTATATCTCTATGACATTATCTCCTTCTAAGACCTTCTTCTCAACTGACCTGAAACATCCATATGATTGGTGGCCAGAGAAATATCAATCAAGATTATTGCTATTTACTCCCCAATGTTTAAAATAGGACTTTGAAGTTAAGACAATAAGCTTAAAAGCCAAGCTTTTTAGGGTAGAGAATTTTCTAAATTCCTTTTTCTTTTTTTTTTCTTAAAGGCTGAAGAAGACTCAGATTTCTGACACAATGGTAACATCTTTCCCTTCTGCCTGTGACAGCCAGGGCTTGCTGTATGATGATAGCAAGAGAATGTGGCACAGAGGAAGGGGAAAAAGTCCATCCCTCTGGTAGTAGGGGGTTGTGGAATGGGAGAGGAAAAGGGGGAAGGGGAAGTGGAAAACGTTCAGATCTAAATGTCTTGATGTCTTCTGCTTGACTTTAGACAGTTAGGAAAGAGGGAATGTTCTAGAAGAGGAAGCTATGGAGTCTTATTTGGGTCTATGTAAACAGTTCAACCACAGGCCATCCTGTCCAATCTAGGGCGGAGCCATACCAGAGTTTAATGTGGCAACAAAGTGTGGTTAGACAGAGATTAAGCATGGAGTTTAGCTTTTCAAGACAGCTTTCCGTCACTACAAGGCAAAGGCAGAAAGTAAATATCTCATTTCCTTTTTGCAGGGTAGGGCAAGCTGGGGAAAGGGGAATGACTGAGCAATCAGGTGACTTGAGAGCCAAATAACATTCCCACCCACAGGGCCTGAATTGGTGAAATGTGTCAAGATCTTCAGCTTTAGCTTGAGATGGACCATCAGAGCAGGAGGCCAGATGAGAGACATGGGGTTTGTTGTGATAACTAGAGCTAAAGTGAGCTAAGTGATCAGTAGAGCAATAGTGGGCTCTGGCCAACCAAAATAAACCAGACCATTAGCTCCAACAGATAAGGCCCTCTGCTACAAGTACAGTAGGTGAGCAGCACCCAGGCAGACAGAAGTATTGTCATGAAGACTGAAGGAAAGAAGCACATCACAAGTGCTGAGGAGCTGATATTCACCTAGGCAAGGAAGTGGGAAAGTCTTCCTTCCCCCAGATGCCCTGGGAGAGAATTGGGGAACAGGAAGACTCTGGGAAACTGAGCATTTCTTTTTATCAAAAGATAAAGAGCACAAGGATTATTTAGATCATTGTAATAACCTACTTTTTTAGGCATAATTTTAGAAACACATCTTGGCTGCATATATGTGAGATTGCTTACATTTTTAAACATTACAATTGCTTATTAAATAAATGAAGGACCCAAATAAGAGAGAAGAAGTAAACAAGACGCTTAAAATGACTTCTCTCCTTCAAGAGTAGAGTTCTTGGGCAAGAGAAATACTAAAACCTAAGCTATTGCTTTAGCACTAAGATTAAGGCTCCTTCCCAAGTGTTAGTCCCAGTAAAGAAGAGTCTGAGAAAAAATTGTGAAGTGCGTGCAATTTGTTGTTAATTCTTCATGATTCAACATTCTACTAAGCTACCTGATTTACTCTGGTTTTGTTGTTGTTGTTGTTGTTAGCCATTACAAATACCTTGCTCTCAGGGAAGACTCTGATATTAATTAAAAATCTCAGGGTGAGTTTATTAATGCTAAATGATGAACAGTGTTATATTTAAAGATATTTCAAAAACAACCAAATCTAGTTTCCATAGCAACTATTTTGTATTATGGAAGAGACACAGAAGTTAAAAAAGACCTACCACTTACTGTGTGACCTTGACCTCTTTGATAATGTTTCTTCATTTGTGAAATAATGAAAAACTAATCATTGCTCTACCAACTCTACTCATTTTTATGAAGATTGAAACCACATTAGCGAAAGTGCTTTGTGGTCTTTGAAGAATATAGTTATAATTGTTATGTCAAAGACCAAAAGAGATATTTAGGGCTCAAGGTAGGCCTTCAGGATTTCCCTGAGATAGCGTTGTGGGCATTGTTTCATGATCTTTTACTATGGGAGATGTAGAGAAAGGAAAAGAGTTCTAAATGTTCATGTACTGTGGTCATAAAATGCTTAAATTATGGATTGGCACTTTTGTTTGTTTGTTTACAATGGTGGGGAAGGAGTTGAGTTGAAATCAAAGCCTTTAGTAATGTAGTATAATGGTGTATAGGATCTGAGTGCTCTACTGTCTCCTAGCAATAAAACGTTTGACTTCTAGAGCCAAGAAATTCTGTTTCTGCTAGTCTCCCCAAAATTGTCACTCTGTGAATGTACACATTTTCTGTTCACAGTAGTAGGGATATTGATTTTTGCTTATCATGTTAGTTAGTCCCCTGAAAAACTGAGTGGTATTTCTATGATTGATAAGCTTATATACCACGTAAAACCCATGCTCCAGCTTGAACAGTTATGGATGGATAATGATATGTCTTGGTTTGCTGAGAATATAATTACAAAGTAATTATTAATGGCTTACCTTTCACTCTCAAAAGTGTTCTGGATCCAACAATTAATTATATGATCACTTTACTTATACCTATGTGTGAACCAGAATTGGGGCACATGGGTACCCTCGATAAACCCGGATTTAATCAGCTGCAAAAATCTTCTTCAGAAAAAGAAAAATTCAAACTTTCAAGAGTTAGAACTTTATGTTAATTTTTAACAAATAGCTCTGGTGTTAGTGACCTATTTAAGAAATATTATAGCAATTAAAAGAGTAATAGAGAATAACAACTTTTGCTACTTTGTGGATCATACAAGCTAGTATAAGATTAGAAAGAGAAAAGATCAGTGTAATTGATTTGATTTGATAGAATCATAAAAATTACTCTTAGCAGAATTAGAGTGAATGAAGTCTATATTCGATAAATAGATAATACTTAAATATTAACCATTTCAGACATTTTGAGTGTGATTTTGTAGAACTGGGTACATCTTGACGAAGTTTCCAAGTCATTTGAAAAGAATATATACCATTTCATCATTGGATATAATCTTCAGTTAATGTCAATTAGCTCAAGTTGGTTGGTAATGTTGTATTATTCAGGTCTAGTATATCCTCACTAATTTTCTTTCTACTTCTTCTATCAAGTACTGACAGAAGATACGAGAATGCTGAATTCACTCTCATGGTGTGAGATAAGAGAGTGTCGAATTCATTCTCATGGTGTTGAATTCACTTGATAGAATTCAGTACTTCTATTAAGTACTGATATGAGAGTGTTTAATGAACTCTATAACCCTGCAGTGATACAGAACAGTAGAACTTATTCCTCCTATGTATCTGTAATTTTGTATCCATTAATCAACCTCTCCCTATCCCTCATTTTCCCCAACCCTTACCAACCTCTAGTGAGCATTCTGCTCTCTATTTTTATAAGATCAACTTATTTAGCTTCCAAAAATGAGTGAGAATATGCAGTATTTATATTTCTGTATCTGGCTTATTTCACTTCATATAATGTTCTCCAAACTCCTCCATAATGCCACAAATGACAGGAGTTTTTTTTAGCTTAAAGTCTATTTTATCTGATGTAAGTTTAGCTACTTTAGCTACTGATCATTTTTGGTTTTCCTTTGCATGGAATATCTTTTTCCACCGTTAACTTTAAATCTATGTGTGTTTTTAAAGGTGAAGTGAGTTTTTTTATAGGAAGCAAAAAGCTAGGTGTTGTTTTTTTAATCCACTCATTTCAAAAAATCCATCCTTTTTTTTAATCCAAATGGTTTTTTAAACCATTTTATATCTTTTAATTGGGGAATTTAACCCATTTATACTCAAGGTTACTATTGGTAGCTGAGGTCTTACTCTTCTCAATTTGTTAATTGTTTTCTTATTGTTTTGTGCATCCTTTCTTCCTCTAGCATTGTATATCTTCTTGGTTGGATGCATTTCTGTAGTGATAAGTTAGATGCCTTTCTCTTGCTCATTGGTGTACCCATTCTATCAGTGAGTTTTATATTCTCATCTGTTTTCTTATCCTTTCACTTCCAGATGTGGGATTCCCTGAAGTATTTCTTGTAAGATCAGTCAAGTGGTGATACATTTCCTGTTTTTGCTTGTCAGGGAAAGACTTTATTTAGCCTTCATTTTTAAAGAATAGCTTTTCTGGGGGTAGTATTCTTGGCCAGCAAGAGTTTTTTCAGCAACTTGAATATGTTGTCCCATTCTCTCCTGGTGTGCAAGTTTTCTGCTGAGAAAACTGTTGTTAGTCTAATAGAAATTTCCTTATATGTGACTTAAGGCTTTTCTCTATTTTTAAAATCCTTTCTTTGTCTTTGCCTTTTGATAGTAAGAGCCTAATAGGCCTTGGAGAGGAGCTTTTTGTGTTAAGTATATTTGGAGGCTTTGAGAGCTAGATATCCTAGATAACATGGATCTAGATATCCATATCTCTCTGAAGACATGGGAAGTTTTCAACTGTTATTTTCTTAAATATGTTCACTGTGCCTCTTCCCATTTCTTTTACTTATGCAACTCTCAGATTCATATATTTCATTAAAGCTACTTAATGGTGTCCCATAAGTCCTATAGGCTTTGTGAAAGAAAAATAAATCTTGGGACCCTAAAATCCCTAAGCCAGAAGGAAAAGTCAATCTGGGAACTGCAAGGGCAAACCTACCTTTCATTCTACTCCTAAATAAGACAGTTACAATTTTTTTTTTAAAAAAAGCTACATACCTCCCTCACAATTTGCCCATGGGGAAATTCCTTGCAAACAAAGGACAGACAGAACTCAAAGTCATCCTTCTCCTCATGTGAGACAAATGCCTATCTGATTGCTTCCTTTGCCCTGTTGTTTCACTAAGCCAGACTAAAGCGTAAGTGACTATGCCTGTAAATTGTGTATTTAGTAAAAGACTAATCAGAAACTCAAAATAACGCATCTATTTGTCTTTTATCTACTTATGACCTGGAAGCAGCCTCCTTGCTTCAAGTTGTCCTGCCTTTCCCGACCGAACCAATGTACATCTTACAAATACTGATTGATGTCTCATGTCTCCCTAAAATGTATAAAACCAAGCTGTGCCCTGACCACCTTGGGCACATGTCATGAGGGCCTCCTGAGGCTGTGTCATGGGCATGTCCTTAACCTTAGCAAAATAAACTTTCTAAATTGATTAAGACTTGTCTCAGATGCTCTTGGTTTACAACTGCTTCATTCTTTCTTATTTATTTACTAATTTTGTCTGACTGTATTATTTCTAAAGACTTGGCTTCAAGTTCAGAAATTCTTTCTTCTGCTTAACCTAGTCTATTGTTGAAGCCATGATAGTATTTTTCATTTTATTCCTGAAATTATTTAGCCCAACTTTTTGGGTTTTGGGGGGATTTTGTGTTTGTCTTTTTGAGATGGAGTCTCACTGTATTGCCCAGGCTGAAGTGTGGTGGTATGATCTTGGCTCACTGCAACCTCTGCCTCCTAGGTTCAAGCAATTCTCCTACCTCAGCCTCCTGAGTTGCTAGGATTACAGGCACGCACCACCACACCTGGCTATTTTTTGTGTTTTCAGTACAGACGGGGTTTCTCCATGTTGGCCAGGCCGGTCTCGAACTCCAGACCTCAAGTGATCTGCCCACCTCAGCTTCCCAAAGTGCTGGGATAAAATTAACTTTTTAACTACAGTACTGGTTTGCTTGTGGGTTTGTTTATAATTTGTCCCAATAAACATTGTATATTAGAATATATTAATGTAAAATGTAAAGAAAACTAAATATTTAAATTCCCAACATTCACATGTAATTGTAATATAACTTAGTTACAGTCATTCTTGTTTCCATTAAAAAGAAAGCCTTGGGCAATATTTTCAAAATAAAATAAACTATTAATAGCTGTCTCTAAAACCTTGATAAGTTTTTTAGGGACTCTGTACAAGATGCACATTAGAAACAGATATTGAAATGTTACTTTCTTACTTCACCATTAAGAGGGTGAAATCGGCTGGTGCAGTAGCTCACGCTTGTAATCCCAGCACTTTGAGAGTCCAAGGGGGGTGGATCACCTGAAGTCAGAAGTTTGAGACCAGCCTGACCAATATGATGAAACCCCTTCTCTACTAAAACTACAAACATTAGCGGGATGTAGTGGCATGTGCCTGTAACCCCAGTTACTCAGAGGCTGAAACAGGA
Source organism: Theropithecus gelada (assembly GCF_003255815.1). Taxonomy (NCBI): domain Eukaryota; kingdom Metazoa; phylum Chordata; class Mammalia; order Primates; family Cercopithecidae; genus Theropithecus; species Theropithecus gelada. Next base: position 96,902,293 of record NC_037672.1, on the reverse strand, counting down.
GAATCGCTTGAACCTGGGAGGCGGAGGTTGCAGTGAGCCGAGATTGTGCCATTGCACTCCAGCCTGGGCAACAAGAGCGAAACTCTGTCAGAAACTAAAAAAGGTGAAATCAAGGTGCTAAAAAGGCAGCACCCCCTCTAGAGTCTCTGGGAGAGAGCCTGATTATCTAAAACAGATGGCAATTCAAAGAAGCTGAATAGTTGGAAACAAACCTAAAAACACATGTGAATTATTTGACAGATTGTTTTCTTTAACTGATAATCATGTTATTGTAGAGTTTAAAGTATTCTGGTTTATATATTTAAAAGATTAAAATAATCAGGCTTTCTGGGTTAACCTGAATAGTCATAAATTTTTGCCATTCCCTCCAAGTGGTTTGTTTCTTGGCTTCTATCTCATATTGCATTTATAGGTTCTCTTTAGGAATCTTTGCACCCCACCCCCAAACAATCCTGTTCCCAGAATTCTGGAAGGTAGGCAAATATTGTCTCTTCTGTGGGAAATTCCAAACATAAAGGTCCTAAATATTCTGACATTGTGGATTCTCCAAGTAAACCTCCCAGATGCCCTATAATGTATCTAGCAGTGGATAAACACCATTTATGTGCTCAGAATGTCTAAAGCAGTCTTAGATGACCACCTGTATTAGTCAGCTCTCACACTACTAATAAAGACATACCTGAGACTGGGTAACTTATCAGGTATGTCTGATAAGAGGTTTAACGGACTCACAGTTCAGAAAAAGAGGTTTAATGGACTCACAGTTCCACCTGTCTGGGAGGCCTCACAATCATGGCGGAAGGCAAGTAGGAAAAAGGCACGTCTCACAAGGCAGCAGGCAAGAGAGAAATGAGAGCCAAGTGAAAGGGGAAACCCCTTATAAAACCATCAGATCTCAAGAGACTTATTCACTACCAGGAGAACAGTATGGGGGAAACTGCTCCCATGATTCAGTTATCTCCTACTAGGTCCCTTCCACAACATATGAAAATTATGAAAGCTAAAATTCAAGATGAGATGATAGGGACACAGCCAAACCCTATCACCATCTAACAATATGAAAATTTTATATATGTGAATACAGTTTATATATAAACATATAGTCTTTGTATATGTTACCTATAGACTATACACATATATATGCATTCAGAGAAGCAAGAAGATGTATTTTCATGAAACAAAACAGCAGGTTATTTCCTGTAAAATGCAGAAAACAAAGATAAGCTATTCACTATGATAAGAATTATAGCATAAATTAAAAACTCAACAGAAATGTTGGAAGAAAAATTCAGGAAATTTCCCAGAAAGTAGAGCAAAACGCAAGAGATGTAAAAAAGAGAAGGGGAAAAGCAAGAAAATTAAGAGTAGCAAATCAAGACATTCAATATCTGAGTAGTAGAAGTTCCAAAATCAATGAATAAATAAAGTAGGGTGGGAGGGGAAGGGAGGGAAGATCATTAATATGACAACTTAAGTAAATTTTTTAGAACTGAAAAAAGACAGTTTTCTTAAATCATGGAATGCCAATGAAATGGACAAAAATAGACACACTTAAAGCAGATCATTATAAAATTTCATATTACTAACGATAAATATGTTGCAAGTTTCCAAAGGCAATAGGAGGACAAAGAGGAAACGGGATAAAGGAAGAAGATAGGGCTGGAGTAATGTGGCCACAAGTCAAGGAATGCCAGCAGCCATAGGATCTGAAAGAAGCAAGGGACAGGCACTCTCCCAGAGCCTCTAGAAGGAGTGCTGCCCTGCCAACATCTTGATGTCAGCCCTTGATACTGATTTCAGACTTCTGGCCTCCAGAACTGTGAGAGAATAAACTTCCATTGTTTTAAGCCACATAGTTTGTAACAATTTGTTAAAGCAGTAACAGGAAACCGACAGAGCAGGTGTGCCCCAGATGTATAGCACACAGGATATATTGGCATAAGTCAATATTGAAATACAAGAAGGTTATAGAACGTCAAACAGATTTAACACAAGACTACCTCAAGGCATTTAATAATCAAACTCCCAAAGGTCACGGATAAAGAAAGAATCCAAAAGCAGTGAGAAAAAAGAAACAAATAGCGTACAATATTGCTCAAATATGTTTGGCAGCAGACTTTTCAGTGGAAACAGGAGAGAGTGATATGACACATTTAAAGTGCTGAAGAAAAAAACTTTTACCCTAGAATAATATATCCAACAAAAATATCCCTTAAGCAGGAACGAGAAATAAAGACCTTCCCAGACAACAAAAGCTGAGGGATTTCATCATGTAGGCCAGACCTGTCCTACAAGAAATACTAAAGGAAGTTTTTAAATCTGAAAGAAAAGGGTGTTAACAAGCAAGAAGAAATCATCTGAAAGTACAGAACTCACTGATAATAGTAAGCACACAGAAAAACACAGAATAACATAACACTGTAATTGTGGGATATAAACTCGACATAAGTAGAAAGACTAAATGATAAACCTATCAAAAATAATAACTTCAACACATTTTCAAGACATAGTACAAGAAAGACATAAAGAGAAACATGAAAAATTGAAAAGTTTGGGACAAAATTAAAGTGTAGAGTTTCTATTAGTATTTTTGCATGTTTATTTGTTTATGTATCAGTGTTACGTTGTCATTAGTTTAAAATAAAGGGTTATAAGGCCGGGTGCAGTGGCTCATGCCTGTAATCCAGCACTTTGGAAGGCCAAGAAAGGTGGATCGTGAGGTCAGGAGTTCAAGACCAGCCTGGCCAAGATGCTGAAACCCCGTCTCTACTAAAAATACAAAAATTAGCCAGACGTGGTGGCATGCACCTGTAATCCCAGCTATTTGGGAGGCTGAGGCAGGAGAATCACTTGAACCCAAGTGGCAGAATTTGCAGTGAGCCGAGATCACACCGCTGCACTCCCACCTGGGCAACAGAACAACTCTGTCCTCAAAAAGAAAAAAGCGTTATAAGAAAGTATTTGCAAGTCTCATGGTGACTTTGAATTAAAAAACACACAATGGTACATCAAAAATAAAAAGTAAAAAATTAAAGCATACCACCAGAAAAAAACACCTTAACTAAAAGGAAGACAGAAAGAAAGACCAGAAAACAAATAACAAAATGGTGAAGGAAGCCCTTACTTATCAATAATAACATTGAATGGGAGTAGACCAAACTCTCCAATGAAAAGACATAGAGTGGCTGAATGGATGAAAGAAACAAGACTCAATGACCTATTGCCTACAAAAAACACACTTTACCTAGAAATATCCACAAAGACAGAAAATAATGAGATGGAAAAAGATATCCTATGCAAGTGGAAACCGAAGAAGAGCATCAGTAGCTATACTTATGAGACAAAATAGATTTCAAGACAAAAACTGTAAGAAGAGACAGAAAAGGTCATCATATATTGACAAAGGGGTCAATTCAGCAAGAGGGTATAACAATTGTAAATATATATGCACCCAACACTGGAGCAACCAGATATATAAAGCAAATATATGGAACCAAAGAGATAGACCCCAATACATTAGTAGCTGGAGACTCTAACACCCCACTTTCAGCATTGGACAAAACTCACAGGCAGAAAACCAACAAAGGAACATCAGACTTATTCTGCACAATAGAACAAATGGACCTAATAGATAGTTACATAACATTTTGTTCAATGGCTGCAGAATATACATTTTTCTCTTTAGCACATGGATCACTCTCAAGGGTAGACCATATGTTAGGTCACAAAACAAATAAAAACTTTCAAAAAATTAAAATATTATTAAGCGTCTTCTCTGCAACAATGAAATAAAACTGGAAATCAATAGCAAGAGAAATTTTAAAAACTATACAAATATATGGAAATTAAATAATATGCTCCTGAATGACCAGTATGTCAATAAAGAAATTAAGAAGGAAATTGAAAAATTTCTTGAAACAAATGATAATAGAAACACAACATACCAAAATCTATGGAATACAGTGAAAGAAGTAGAAGAAAAACTTCAAATAAATAACCTAATGATGCATCTTAAAGAACTATACAAGCAAGAGCAAGACAAACCCAAAATTAGTAGAAGAAAATAAATAATAAAGATCAGAGCATAAGAGTTTTAAATGAAGAAAACAATACATAAGATCAATGAAACAAAAAGTTGATTTTTTGAAAAGGTAAATGAAATTGACAAATCTTTAGCCAGACTAAGAAAAAGCAAAAGAATACCCACATAAATAAAATCAGAGATGAATAAAAAGACATTACTGCCGAGACCAGCTTGGTTGTGCAGACCTTAACACAGCAGTGCTAGAGGAATTAAAGATACACACACAAATATAGCATGTGGAGTGGGATATCAGGGGACTCACAGCCTTCAGACCTGAGAGCCCCAAACAGAGTTTGACCTACATATTTATTAACAGCAAGCCAGTGATAAGCATTATTTCTATAGATTATAGATTAACTAAAAGTATTCCTTATGGGAAACAAAGGCAGGGCTCTGGCTAGTTATCTGCAGCAGGAGCATGTCCTTAAGTCACAGATCGCTCATGCTGTCGTTTGTGGTTTAGGAACACCTTTAAGCAGTTTTCTGCCCTGCGTGGGCCAGGTGTTCCTTGCTCTTATTTTGGTAAACCCACAACCTTCAGCATGGGCATCATGGCCATCATGAACATGTCACAGTGCTGCAGAGATTTTGTTTATGGCCAGTTTAGGGACCAGTTTATGGCCAGATTTGGGGGCCTGTTCCCAACATATTACAACTGATACAACAGAAATTCAAAGGATCATTATTAGGTACCATATGTTGATAAACTGGAAAATATAGAAGGAATGGATAAATTCTTAGCAACAGACAACATGCCAAAATTGAACCATGAAGAAATCCAAAACCTGAACAGGTCAATAAAAAGTAATGAGATTGAAACCATAATAAAAGATCTCCCAGCAAAGAAGAGTCTGGGACCCAATAGCTTCACTGCTAAACTCTACCAAACATTTAAAGAACTAATACTAATCCTACTCAAATTGTTCCAAAAAACAGAGGAGGAGGAAATACTTCCAAACTGATTCTATGAGGCTAGTATTACTCTAATACCAAAACCAGACAAAGGCATATTAAAATAAATAATTAAAAATTATAAGCTAACATCTCTGATGAATATTGATGCAAAAATCATCAAGAAAATACTAGCAAACGAAATTCAAAAATATATTACAAAGATCATTCATCATGACCAAGTGGGATTTATTCCAGGAATGCAAGAATGGTTCAGCATATGCAAATCAGTCCATGTGATACATCATATCAACAGAATGAAGGAAAAAAAAATATGATCATTTAAATGGATGCTGAAAACCCTTTTGATAAAGATCAACATCTTTCATGATTAAAAAAAAACTCAGAAAACTGGGTATAAAAAGAGTGTATCTCAACATAATAAAAACCATATATGACAGACCCACAGCTGGTTTTATACCTTATGGGGAAAAACTGAAAACTTTTCCTCTTAAATCTGGAACACGACAAGGATGCTCACTTTCACCACTGTTATCCAACATAATACTGGAATTCTTAGCTAGAGCAATCAGGCAAGAGAAAGAAAGAGAAAGAAATAATGGGAATCCAAACTAAAAAAGAAGTCAATTATCCTGTTGGCAGATGATATAATCTTATATTTGAGAAAACCAAAAGACTCCACCAAAAAACTACTCAAACTGATAAACAAATTCAGTAGTTTTAGGATACAGAATCAATGTACAAAAATCAGTAACATTTCTATATATCAACAATGAACAATCTGAAAAGGAAATCAAAAAAGTAATTCCATTTACAGCCACAACAAGTAAAATTAAATACTTAGGTATTCATCAGAGAAGTCAAAAATCTTCACAATGAAAACTATAAAATGTCATTGTGAAAAAATGGAAGAGGACACAAAGAAATGGAAAGATATTCCATGTTCACGGATTGGAAGAATCAACATTATTAAAATGTCCATGCTACACAAAGCAATCTACAGAATCAATGCAATCCCTATCAATATACCAATGATATCCTTCACAGAAATAGAAAAAACAATCCTAAAATTAAATAGAATCACAAAAAATTCAGAGTGGCCAAAACTGTCCTGAGAAAAAAAAAATAAAGCTGTAAGAATCACATGATCTGATTTCAAAATATACTACAAAACTATAGTAACCAAAACAGCATGATACTACCATAAAAACAGACACATAGACCAATAAAACAGCATAGAGAACCCAGAAACAAATCTTCATACCTACAGTAAACTCATTTTCAACAAAGCCACCAAGAACATACACTGAAGAAAAAAAAGTCTTTTCAATAAATGGTGCTTGGAGAATTGAATATTCATAAGCAGAAGAATGAAACTTGACCCCTATCTCTCACTGTATACAAAAATCAAATCAAAATGAATTAAAGGCTTAAAATCTAAGCTTCAAATTATGAAACTACTACAAGAAAACATTGGGGAAGCCCTCCAAGACGTTGGTCTGGGCAAAAATTTCTTGAATAATACCTCACAAGCACAGGCAAACAAATCAAAAATGGACAAATGGGATCACATCATGTTAAAAAAAAACTTCAGCATAGCAAAGGAAACAATGAACAAAGTGAAGAGACAACTCACAGAATGGAAGAAAATATTTGAAAAAAACCCATTTGATAAAGAATTAATAACCAGAATATATAAGGAGCTCAAACAACTCTATAGGGAAAAAAATCTAATAATTCAACTTTAAAATGGGCAAAATATTTGAATAGACATTTCTCATAAAAAGACAAACAAATGGCAAGCATGCATATGATGATGATCATTGATCATCAGAGAAATCCAAATCAAAACTACAATGAGATATCATCCTAGCCCCATTAAATTGGCTTGTTTTTTCCTGAGATGGAGTCTTGCTCTGTTGCCAGGCCTGAATGCAGTGGCACGGTCTCAGCTCACTGAAACCTCCACCTCTTGGGTTCAAGTGATTCCCCAACCTCAGCCTCCCAAGTAGCTGGGACTACAGGCATGCACCACCATGCCCAGCTAATTTTTTGTATGTTAGTAGAGATGGGGTTTCACCATGTTGGCCAGGATGGTCTCAATCTCCTGACCTCATGGTCTGCCTGCCTTGGCTTCCCAAAGTGCTGGGATTACAGGTGTGAGCACTGCACCCAGCCTAAAATGTCTTTTATCCAAAAGTCAGGCAATAACAAATGCTGGTGAGGATGTAGAGAAAAGGGAAACCTCATACACTGTTGGTAGGAATGGAAACCAGTACAACCACTATGGAGAACATTTTGGAGGTTCCTCAAAAAGCTAAAAATGGAGGTATCGTGTTATCCTGCAATACCACTTCTGGGTATATACCCCAAAGAAGAAAATCAGGGTACTAAAGAGATATCTGCATTCCCATGTTTATTGCAGCACTGTTCACAACAGCGAAAATTTGGAAGAAACCCAAGTATCTATCCACAGATGAATGGATAAAGAAAATGTGCTACTTATACACAATGGAGTACTATTCTTCCATGAAAAAGAATGAGATCCTGTCACTTGCAGCAACATGGATGGAACTGGAGGTCATTATGTTAAATGAAATAAGCCAGGCAGAGAAAGACAAACATCACATGTTCTCACTTATTTGTGGGATCTGAAAATCAAAACAACTGAACTTGTGGAGAGAGAGAATAGAGGGATGGTTACCAGAAGCCAGCAAGGGTAGTGAGAGGGATGGAGGAAGGTGCGGATGGTTAATGAGTAAAAAAAAAAAAGTTAGAATAAATAAGACCTGGTATTTGACAGCACAGCAGGGGGACTATAATCAATAATAATTATGCACTTTAAAATAACTAAAAGAGTATAATTAGATTGTACACAGAGGATAAATAGTTACGAAGATGGATACCCACTTTTCCACGATGTGATTTTTATGCATTGCATACCTATACCAAAATATCTCATGTACCCCATAAGTATATACACCTACTGGGTAGCCACAAAAATTAAAATTAAGACTATATTAGTGTAAAAAAAAAAGAGTTGCTTACATTCCAAAATTCACAAAATACAAAATGAATAGAAATCATAGAACAAATTTCATAGCATTGTACAAATAAGTATATATGGCTGGGGATAACATTTTCAGTGACTATACTTTATAAGAATTCTAAAGGTACTACGTTTCAAACACCTTGGAAGTGCTCTGGAAAACTTCTACTTGAAAGCCAATGCAGGGTGTGTAGAAAATTGCAGAGCAGAGCTATGTCAAGTCTATAACAGAAGAGAGCAACTGGGGCCCATTAGTTAGCTCCACTGGCTTCCCCTTGGTTGACTATTCTGGATCTTTTCCTTTCTTTTCACATCCCTTAAACTAACTCACTCCAGTGCTTTCTATATTAGCAAATTATAATCATTACAAAGACATCAACTCAGATATGGGAAAAAAAATCACAGAAAAAGAAAGAATAAGAAAAAAGATAGAAACTAAATCTGTGTAAACACATGTTTACTTGAGGGTCTGCTTCTGGAACCACTGCTGGGCCAAGAACTATCTCAATGTGTCCAGTTAGGAAAGAGAAAATTCTTTCAAACAAAGGCGATTTAATACAGAAAGTTGGTTATTGATGTGTTGGAGGGTGAAAAAATTACAAAGGGCAAATTGAGGTCACCCAAAACATTAAGAACATTAAGCTCCTGAGGGAGGACTAAAAAGAGGTGGTACAGTTACCAGAACTAAAACCTCAGAGGAAAGGGTATAGCCCAGTGGCTGCTCAGAAGGCAAAGCTCATACTTACACTTCCAAGAGAGTGTGGCCCAGCTGTGGCTGGTCCCTGTGAGAGTAAGGCAAGGCTGGTGCCAAGAGGGCCTAAAACAGCTGATCCAACCGTGTGACATGGAGTGACACTACTGGGAATTGGAAAGAAAGTCCCTTCTCCCCTCCACTGCTTTCAAATTTCTCCAGCACCTCTCATTGGCAGAACCATTAGAAAAGCCAGATGTCAAGGGAGACTGGGAAATCAAATTTGGAGAGTCACAGCACTGGCAGCATAGAACAAATTATAAAAGGGTAAACTGTGTGAGACAATAGGTAAATAAACAACGTTGCATTTTCGTTTACTTCAATTCCAACCTACACTCATCCTTGCTTACCTCCAATGGCCACATATATGACATCTCCCTTTTAGAAAATGAAACTCCTCCTTCTGGTCCTTCAAGAGGTTCTTCTTTCTCCAGCATCTTCAGACACCCCGATCTTTCCTGACTGAGAAACAATTCTAAGAGGTTTTCCCCAGAGTTCAAGTTCCTAACTAAGGAATAATAATGATGGTAATAAAAATAGCTAACAATTAAGTGGCACTTAATATATGCCAGGCACTGTTCCAAGTGCTTTATATTTACTAACTCATTTAATCCTCAGATCAGTCCTATGATGTAGGTACTACTCTGATTCCTTTTCACAGGTAAGGAAACCATAGCTCAGAACCAGGGCCCCCAGATCTTTCCAGACTGCCATGATCTTGTGAAACAATAGGTAAATAAATAAACTGTGGGAGACAATAGGGTAAATAATCTTTCCAGACTGCCGTTGTTCTTGCACAGACAACTAACTGCTGTGAAAGAAACTCCCACTTAATCTAATTTTCCCTCCAGTTGCTCTACTGTTTCTTTCCCTTGGATGACAAACTTCCTAAAGAATAACGTGCTCCCCTTTCTGACCCTTTCTGATTCCTTAGCCTTTGGCTGCAGGCCCACCCTCCCTCCACAGTCATGAAGGACCTCTGGGAACCAATTCCAAGGCTTCCTTCAGCTTCCTTCCTCTTGACTTCCTGCGGCAGAGTTATCTTCTTTTCATGAGTCTGCCGTATATAATTTTCAGATTGTTGTCCATCTCTTCACTTTTTTCTATCAACTTTCTCAAAGACCGTTCTTCCGTCTAAATATCTCTCAAAAAATTAATTCATATTGAGAGTTAGAAATTATCACCTCTCACATTATTGGTCTCAAATCCATGTATTGGGTCATTTTATATTGCATACAACATCCCCTTGCTACCCAGTACCCAGCTGGAATTTTCACTCAGCATATTTCAAAGTTACCTAAAATTTAACATGTTCAAATTAACTTTCTTTGTTAGTCAATAAAGCTACTTTCCTCCTACTCCTTCAGGCAGGAATTTTTGGAGTTGTTTTGGAGTTATCACAAGTTCTTTGATTTTTTTCTTTAAAATGTATTTCTTCATTCCTCCCTTGCTATTTCTGCTAAGTCCTGGAACTAGAACAGTGAGCAGATGAAAGTACAGACTTTGGAGGCAGACAGTCTGAGTTCTTACTCTGATTCAGCCACACCCCGGCTGGGGTCCCTGGTTCTGGGCTATGGTTTTCTTACCCGCGAAAAGGAATCATATTACTACCTACATCATAGGATTGATCATAAAGCACTTAGAACACTGCCTGGCATATATTAAATGCCACTTAATTGTTAGCTATTGTTATTATCATCATTATTATTCCTTAGTTAGGAACTTGAACTCTGGGGAAAACCTCTTAGAATTGTCTCTCAGGAATTTGCTTAACCTCTTTTATCCTCAGTTTCTTTACAAAGTGTGACTTATGATACTATTTTCCTAAAGAGAATTAAGTTAAAAGATATAAGTAAAGCACTTAATAAAGTAATCACTCAATACATTTTGGCCATTGTTAGTAATGTAATGTGATTATCAATGAAAATAATATGATTCTATGTGAAATCACTGTAGATTCTTCATCCTTAAAAACCTATTTTCAATTTATAGACGGTGTATTCATCTCTTCTGACACTATGAAGAAATACCCGAGACTGTGTAATTTATAAAGGAAAGAGGTTTAATTGACTCACAGTTCTGCATTGCTGGTGAGGCCTCAGAAACTTACAGTCATGGGGGAAAGCAAAGGAGAAGCAGACACCTTCTAAAAGGGTGGCAGGACGGAGTGAGTGCAGCAGTGGAAATGCCAGATGCTTATAAAACCATCAGATCTCATAAGACTCATTCATCATGAGAACAGCATGGGGGGAAACCACCCCCATGATCCAATTACCTCCACCTGGTCCCACCCTTGACTCATGGGGATCATCGGGATTACAATTCAAGGTGAGATTTGGGTGGAGTCACAGAGTCAAACCAAATCAGATGGTGCCCTTCATTTGTATATATTCTTTTATTGTTGAAATTGTGGAATTCGTGCCATTTTTTATTATTTTAAATTATTGTATGATATTTTTGTTTCTCCATCACATTAAAATGATTATTGACATAGCACTTTCTTATACCAACCTACAATATTTCACTAAACCATTTGCTGAACATTAAGATTTTTTGAGTTTGGTACTCAGAGGAAGCTGCCAGGAATATGTGTACAACTTTGTCTTTTGGCTTCTCTGAGATTATTTCCCAAAATCTTTCATAGGGAGAGATATGAACAAGCATTTCCAACATTCTATATATATGTGTTTTATGAGAGAATTAGGACCAAGTTGGAAAAATATTTTCTAATCCGAGGGTAGAGGAGATAACTTTAACTCTCTCACCAACTTTGGTTTCAATCTCAAAGTGAAATGAAGTGAATACTTGATTTGTGGTGTTGAATTTGGGTAGATTAAACATACAGCCTTAGAAGCTTAGACATTTTGCTCCTTAGTCTGCTTCAACCCCACAATATCTGAAATATGTTAGACTATGCATCTGTGAGAACAGTCCTATATTTTCCCTATCCAAATATGTTTAAATAAATATTAACCACATTGTTTTGCCAAGTCATTTGGCCAATAAAATGTGGAATTTGAACAGTATAACTTCTGAGCTCCTTGCCAGTTACAGTGTTTTTCCTCAAGCCTTGTGCAATGTGGAGCTATTATTTGGGGTGGATAGCTGACTGTCTTACTCTAACTCTGTTCTGCCCCACGCCTTTTTTTTAGTGGAAAGAATATGGGCATCAGACAGATGTGACTTGGGATTCTGCCTCTGCCATTTACTAGCTTTGTGACACCTTTGAAGATGATGTGGCTTTCTACACCTGCATAACCTCAACCCTCTGGTTTTCACTGATTGCTTCACAGCCAGACATCAGACCCAGGTTGGACCCCTGACTCAACTGTGTGATTGAGAGACTCTAGTTAAAACATAGAAGAATCAGGGCCAGAGTGTATTCAGAAAGAGAAAGAGAAAAAGAGAGAAGCAATGAGGAGAGACAGCCCCTGATGTCCAGTTGCTCAAGATATACCACTCACTTCCTGTCCTTTGATGTTTCTGTGACTCTCTGTTACATTATACTATAAAACTCATTAACACCAGCCTGACTGCAGTTCTGTTTTTGAAGCCAACATCTCTGACTTAAAAAGCACATTCAGAGATCTATAACTTCTGAGTTTCTTTTACCTCATCTATAAAATGAGACTAAATAATAATAACACTTTTCTTGTAAGATTGCACTGAGGATTCTATGTAATAATGGATGGAAAACTCTGAGTTCTGAAAACATAGTAGGTGCTCAATAAATTATGGCCATTAACTTCCTGCAAATTTATGACTCATAAATAAACCACCAATATATTAGGAATTCAAATTATTTCTGATTCCCTACCATGTCTGTATATCACTCTGTAAACACGCCAATCCAATGAGTCTTTTAAATTGGTTGCAACAAGTGAACTCCTTGATGCTACCCAGACTAAGTAGCTACACTGCCTTCCTTTACACTGCTCTCCACAAAGTGGGTGAGCAGAGTAATGGCCATTTTCTACAAGTGATGCCTACTCAATCACCATAAGACCACAATGAGGCAATGAAAAGCCTTTCTCACCTCTCTGCTAGGTGGAGTAGTGCAGCCCTAGTAGGACTCTCTACACTTGCATAATTGGTGTAACTAGAAACAGACAATAATGTTATTATCTTGACAATTCTAGAAAAATATAGTTTATGTATATATGTTGACAGACTGCATCCAATTGAATAGTTAAATGCATTGTAGTCCTCAAGTCTTGGTAGAAGACTTGAGATTTATTTTTTAAAAAAATCAAACTCATATTCACTTATATTCATGGCATTGAACAAAGAACAATGGAGTGCCCAAGTGAGTTTTTTGGTCTGTTTGCCAAAGTGATCACTTTTGAGTTTCTAAATGTCTTCTCTCTACAAAGTCTTCTTCTTCTAAGTTCTTTGATCAGAATGCCCTGTCCCTGACACAGTACAACCCAGGTAGGCAGGCACGCCTACCTGTGTGCCTTTTTCCTCCCTAGATTGAGAGCTTCCATTTATGGATAATAATTGCAGCTAATATTTATTGAAGATTCTCCTATCTGCCATAGATGCTTTACATGGATTATTTCATTTACTCACTAAACAATCTTTTAAACAGGTGCTACTGTATCCAGAATGGGTTCCTTCTGGTGGGTTCTTGGTCTTGCTGATTTCAAGAAGGAAGCAGAGAACCCTCGCAGTGAGTGTTACAGTTCTTAAAGATGGTGTGTCCAGAGTTTGCTCCTTCAGATGTTCAGATGTGTCCAGAGTTCCTTCCTTATGGTGGGTTTGTGGTCTTGCTGACTTCAGGAGTGAAGCCGCAGACTTTCACAGTGAGTATTATGGCTCTTAAAGGTGGTGCATCTGGAGTTTTTTGTTCCTCCTGGTGGGTTCATGGTCTCACTGGCTTCAGGAGTGAAGCTGCAGACCTTCGTGGTGAGTGTTACAGCTCATAAAGGTAGTGCAGACCCAAAGAGTGAGCAGCAGAAAGATTTATTGCAAAGAGCAAAACAACAAAACTTCCACAGCAAGGAAGGGGACCCGAACGGGTTGCTGCTGCTGGCTCTGGTGGCCAGCTTTTATTCCCTTATTTGGCACCACCCACGTCCTGCTGATTGGTCCATTTTATAGAGTGCTGATTGGTGTGTTTTTACAGAGTGCTGATTGGTGCATTTACAAACCTTTAGCTAGACACAGGGTGCTGATTGTTGCTTTTTTACAGAGTGCTGATTGGTGCATTTACAAAGCTTTAGCTAGACACAGAGTGCTGATTGGTGTGTTCACAATCCTTTAGCTAGACAGAAAAGTTCTCCAAGTCCCCAACTGACCCAGAAGCCCAGCTGGCTTCACCTCTCAATTCCCCACTAAAGATGATACCCAAACTGCTGCTGGGAATTGGGTGATGACCGCTCTAGCTACTTCCTGCTGGATAGGGGCTAAGAAGGGGCCCTGCAGTTGTAGTGTCCTCCAGAGTGGAACTCTTTAGGCCAGTGAAAGGGCCAGTGGGTTGGTCCAGGAGTCCTCAGTAGAAGTTGTTAGTTGAGCTCATTTGGGGTTCCATTTGTAAGACCATCTGTAGCTTGGTGGCCTCGATTCTAGAGGAAACAAATTTGACAAGGAGGTTAAAAATACAGGGCCTGAAGGCGAGTAATAGCAAGATGGCTGCCATGGGAACTAGAAAGGGGAGAAGTCATGTTGCCCAATTCCAGAGGTTGGTATAAGAGTTTGAAAGGCAATATCTGATTTCAGAAACCTTTTCCTGTAAATGCTGGGAGACATCTCGTACTATCCCTGATTGGTTAGTATAAAAACGACACTCTTCACCGAAGAAGGTGGAGTCCTCCTTTCTCAGCAGTGAAGAGGTCTAACCCTTGGTGTTTTTTGAGAGTCACTGCTGCCACAGAGTCTATTTGGGATTGTAGAGTAAGGATAGATTTTGTTCTTTCTTGTAAACTGTCTGAGAAATCCTTTGGGAGTGTGTGGTAGTAGGATAATACATGTTACACTGTTGACTTTTAGCAAACTTTACTTTTGTTGAAAAATTTGTAAGCTTGGGATTTCAATTATTCTTTGCTATTAATAAGACCTCATGCAGTCCATATTAACTTAGAATTGGTATAGAAGCCTCCTTCCTGATACTGTAAGTACTTTAAGGTTTGGCTGAGCACAAACAACTCGCAAGTTTGATACCCATTGTGTCTTTTTCCCTTAATCGCCTGCGAGGAACCATCTATCATCCTGTCCTGAAGGGAGTTCCTCCTAGATCTGGTCAGACCTTTGTATGGTAATTAATTAAGATTTAGATCCCCTGTTAGGAAACCTGTTGGGTTAAAGATTTTTGATAGGAAGGCTACGAGTTGTCAGTGGCCTCAGTGCTTTCAGGGTACACCCTTGTTTACACTGACAACAAGGTGGCATTGGAGTGTTATAGGGTTACAGAGAAGACCTTCAATTATCAATTATAGGTTTTAAATTTACCCTGGCTTTTAAAGGAATAGGGTACACTGATTTTTCTTTACTACTTCTATCTCTCTTTCTCTTTGACTTCTTCTTTATCTCTCTCTTTCTGACTCCCTTTTTGTCTGTCTCTTCCTCCCTCTCTTTGACTTTGTCTCTTTCTTTCTTTCTCTCTGACTCCTTCTTTGTCTCTCCCTTCCTCTCTCTGTCTCTCTCTTTCTCTCTTTCTGACTCCCTTTTTGTCTCTGTCTCTTTCTCGCTCTCCTTGACTTTCTGTCTATTAAGAGGTGAAGCCAGCTGGGCTTCTGGGTCAGGTGGTGACTTGGAGAAGTTTTCTGTCTAGTTAAAGGATTGTAAACACACCAATCAGTGTTCTGTGTCTAGCTAAAGTTTTATAAATGCACCAATCAGCACTCTGTAAAAATGGACCAATCAGCACTCTGTAAAATGGACCAATCAGCAGGAGGTGGGTGGGGCCAAATAAGGGAATAAAAGCGGGCCACCGGAGCCAGCAACAGCAACCCGCTGGCTTCCCCCTCCTTACTGTGGAGGCTTTGTTCCTTTGTTCTTCCCAATAAATCTTGCTGCTGCTCACTCTTTGGGTCTGCACTACCTTTATGAGCTGTAACACTCACTGCAAAGGTCTGCAGCTTCACTCCTGAAGCCAGTGAGACCATGAACCCACCAGGAGGAACAGACAACTCTGGATGCGCCACCTTTAAGAGCTATAACACTCACTGCGAAGGTCCGTGGCTTCACTCCTGAAGTTAGCGAGACCACGAACCCACCAGAAGGAATAAACTCTGGACACATCTGAACATCTGAAGGAACAAACTCCAGACACACCATCTTCAAGAACTGTAACACTCTGGGAGGGTCTGCACCTTCCTTCTTGAAATCAGCGAGACCAAGAACCCACCAGAAGGAACCCATTCTGGACACACTACTATTCATTCTCACCTTAAAGACAAGGAAACTAAGGCAAAGAACAGTCAACTAATAAGTCCAAGTATACAGAGCTAGTAAGGAATAGTCTGCCTGATCCCAAAGGCTATGTCATAACCACTTCCCTATACTGCCTGTCAGCAGAGGTAAAAGTCGTGTCTTATTCATCACTGCCACCCCACCAAACCCAGTTTAATGCCTGACACGGGGAGATGCTCAATCAATGCTGATTGTTATTGAGTGGAGTAGAAATGCAAGGCCCATTGAGCCCCTTTGCTGTGACTGATGGGGTGTCCTGATTTTCTGCTGTAAAGAGAAGGAGAATGTTGGATGAAATACACTCCTCTGGCTCCTAGCTCTCTATGCTCCCCTTCGTTTGTCCTGTTTCCCTACTCCTCCTCTTCCTAACTGCACCATGTGGATTCAAAATTGCAGCTTAGTGCAGACAAAGGGAAAACAGAACTCTGAATGAGCCCAAAGGGAAAACAGTTCTCTGAATGACCCCTGTGAGTTTGAGAGAAGAGAAGCAGGAATTTGAGCAGGAAGAGAGTAAGGAAGAGAGAAAGTAATTAAAATTTATCATTTTAACTTAATATTTAACTGAGTGAAAGCCAAATCTTATCTGAAATTGGAAAGGTCAGGGTTTTGAGTGCTGGTTCAGTGCCCATTTCTTTATGATTTGATAGTCTGAGAAGAATATGATGGGTGCGGCTTAAAAACCTAGATCACGTGTGGTGTTGGAATTGGGTGTTATATGAGCAAACAAAATAAATACTTGCGCAATATACCTGCTTTGTGCATTCAAGCAGAGAAGAGATCCACAAGTACTCACCAGTCTCCTGTTCTGCAAAGAAGACAGAATCGACATGAGCACTGCAGGAAAAGTAAGCAAAAAATATATTACTGTTGGTAATATATTCTCTTTAATATAACAAATAAAGGAATACAGTATCTGATGAATAATTTAAAATTCATATCTAAATTAGAAATGATACACTGAAATATGATATGCAATGTATGCTATAATATATAATGTGTACTGAACTACAGTGGAAATAAGCTATTCCTAAACACCTTCAAAAAGAATATATAGAATCTGTATCTATTAAGTCTTTATTTCCTACATTAAATAAATTTGCAGTAAAGTGATAGTTTATTCCAAGCTAATCATGACTGATTTGTAAATCTAAAGTTAGAAAAGTCTTTAATCAGAAGTTATCTTTATATTAAGAAACCATAATTTAAATGTGTTATTATTTGTATTCATATTTTTTGTGAACACAAGAAAGTTAAGTCTGACATAACTTTTATGAGAGGAATTTGATTCAGAAAATTTTGAAATATCCTTTTAACCTTACTATAAAATATCTTACAAAATACTCATTGATCTCACAGCATTAGAATCATCAAGGTTAAGCAAGACATCACATGCAAATTCCATTTAAAGGGGGCCCATTATGACACAATTCAGGCAATTTCCACAGAAATCTTATAGAACAGTGTCTCCCCTATATAAAAGTCAATATGATCTTACAGAAAAATAATAATACAATTTGAATCACTTATTAGCACTCAGAACAAAATATTTGTTTTTTTCTTCTATAAATTTATATTTATTTTTTCAATGTGTTTACAGGTGCACAGAAATGCATGTCATCATTCAATATAATCAACTGGTATTTTTAATTGCCTAATAAAAAAAAATCCGTGTAACTATTTTCAGCCGTTTGTTGTGTTAAGAGTGCATCACACAGTAAAATATCTCACTATGATAATTCAGTTTAAAAGTTCTGAGGCTTATCTCTATGCTGTGCTACAAAACAGGCTCATATCAATAAGACTGGTTGGAAATCACATGAGTGGCCCATTGGTGCTGTTCTTACACCACTTCACTTTGCTTTATTTTCATTCATTATTGATTAATATTTACATTCCTCATAGAAAATAATTAGAGAAAAGAAAATTTGAATTTACCATTTACCAAACTCGACTTAAAAGAAATAATGAGTTCATAGAGCAAAAGTATAAACCAATCATATTAATGAAAATTATAACTGATGAAATAGATAATCCTCCCCTCTTGAGTGCAACATCAATAACTTAGCTTTTTGACAGCATTGCATTTATGTTTATGTGTCCCGCATTTTATTTTCTTCAGATCCTAAATTGTGACAGTACTAATGTCTATTTCATAAGGTACTTCTGAGAATTCAATAAATTAATAGTGAAAAACACTTAGAATAGTACCTGGTAAATAAAAATAAGTCAATAAATATTAGCCACTATTATTATTGTTGCTATTTAACTTTTTGATATTTACTATCACGGAGTACTGAAAATATGAGGCTAGATTAATTTTTTTGTTTGTTTGTTTGGAGATGGAGTATCTTTCTATTGCCCAGGCTGGAGTGCAGTGGGGTGATCTCAGCTCATTTCAACCTCTGCCTCCCGGGTTCAAGTGATTTCTCCTGCCTCAGCCTCCCAAGTAGCTGGGACTACAGGCGCACGCCACCACGCTGGGCTAATTTTAGCATTTTTAGTAGAGACGGGGTTTCACCATGTTGGTCAGTCTGGTCTCCAACTCCTGACTTCAGGTGATCCACCCACCTCGGCCTGCCAAAGTGCTGGGATTAAAGGCGTGAGCAACCGCGCCCGGCCTGATCTTTATTCTCTGGACAACCAGCTTTGAGACTTTAGGAAAATTATTCAATCATTGAGTCAGTTAATCCTCAATTATTTCAGATGTAGTAAGACCAATAATTCAATAGTACTGTCCTGGTAGCATCCTTTTTAGGTTTAAAAGTAATACACGTTGTTTGTAACAGCACAATTTGCAATTGCAAAAATATAGAACCATCCTAAATGCCCATCAACTAACGAGTGTATAAAGAGAATGTGATATGTGTACACCAGGAGATACTACTCAGCCATAAAATGGAACAAAATAATGGCCTTTGCAGCCACTTGGATGAAGCTGGAGACCATTATTTTAAGTGAAGTAACTCAGGAATGGAAAACCAAGTACCATATGGTCTCACTTATAAGTGGGAGCTAAGCTATGAGGAAGCAAAGGCATAAGAATGATATAGTGGACTTTGGTTAGGGATAAAAGACTACACATTGGGTACAGTGTACACTGCTCGGGTGACAGGTGCAGCAAATCTCAGAAATCACCACTAAAGAACTTATCCATGTAATCAAAAACCACCTGCACACCAAAAACTATTGAAATTAAAAATAAATAAATTTTAAAAATAAAAATAATGCATGTAACTCACTCAGCACAAGCCACAATGCACCTGTCACATCACAGGCACCTGACAATCAGGAACTCCTACTATTAGAACTTTATTTCCAAGTATTCTGATATTTATTTTGGCATGGACCACATTGAAAATCCTGCAAAGTTGAAGGATTTGACAAATGAATAACGAAAATGAATTGGCAGAAGATGAAATTTCAATTTTTATTATATTTGCAATTATGTTGATTCTATATAGAAAGAGATTTGTGAATTGTACATGCTTTACCACAACAAAGATGGGTTTTACAGTACACTGCTAAGCACTGGAAATATGTGATCAGCTTTTATTTTTAAGGACATCTGTGGATAAGCTTGCTAGCTAGAAACTCAAATACACAAGTTTCTCCAGTTTTTAAATATATATGTGTGGTCTGAATGCACACACACACACACACCCCACCAACTCTAACCTCTGTAATTTTGGGCTCAAATCTAAGCTGGAAGGAGTCTCTGCACATAAATTAGATGACAAAACAGGCTGCTAAAGCTAAGTTTCAAATGGGTGTTTGAGACAAGTTACATACAGAAGTGGAGAGAGAAAATTAAAAGAGGGCAATAGGCAAATAGAAAGAGAAAGAGACATCATCCTAAGCAGGAAGGTAAATGTATAACTGTTCTTATGGAGTCAGATCCTCTTGGCCTAAGCAGAAAATTGAGGAAGAAAGCAGTGTATTTTAGACAGACACTGACTCTGTCAGCAAAGTAAAGGTGACTTAGAACATGTACCAGCCAATAGTTGTGGGTAAACAGGTGTTTTCAGGACAGTATTAGAAAATAATCAGGATTAAACATCTTTGGAGAAAAAAAAAAAAAGAATAGCGTAAATGAAGATATTCCATTTTATCTAAGTGCCTGGTTGTACTTAACTGTTTTTCTTTTCTTATGTTATTGCTTTTTAAAAAGATACTCTTACTCTCTTTATAAACCAGAGAACTTCATTTCTATGTAACACTTATTAGGTGCCAGACATGGGACTCAATGGTGCATGTACAAAGATGAAAAGACACAATTTCTGACTTCAAGAGTGGGAAAACACTGGTACCATCTCTCTGTTTGATTTTCTAGGTCATCAAATGCAAAGCAGCTGTGCTATGGGAGGTAAAGAAACCCTTTTCCATTGAGGAGGTGGAGGTTGCACCTCCTAAGGCTCATGAAGTTCGCATTAAGGTGAGATATTTTTTCCATTTGTATTTAATTTTAAGTTTAAAAACTTCAGAAAATATTAAAAATAGAAACATCCAAAATCCACTAAGAGATTTTTTTATAATTATCCAGAAAATAAAATTACATTTGTTGTCAAGGAAAGTAGAAATATAAATTGTTAAATTTTTTTAAAGTGAACAAACAGTATATGAAGTATAATTCCAGTAAAATACAAAAAAATTTATAGGTTTGTAAAGAAAAAAATGCAAAGGGATATATATCAAGACTTCACAATCAATTTGTGTTAGATATTTTCTTGGTGTTAATTTGCAATTTCTACTTCTTTTTCTTTTAACTATGCATTCTTCTATATTATACAAGACAAATATTTTAGGATCAATTATTTCACAGATTATTCTAAATTGTTAAATTCAAGGGAGAAAGATAGAGGAAGATTTTAGGCTGGATAATCTTGGAGATAAACTGAATCTTTCATATTTGGGAATAGTAGGGATTATCAGTAAAACCCTTGAAAATATTTTAGAATAATAATTTTAGAAAATTGTGTTTGTTAAGTCCATCTGACAGTCACAATCTTTTCCGAATCTAAACATCTTCTCTTTATTCTGTAGATGGTGGCCGTAGGAATCTGTCGATCAGATGACCACGTGGTTAGTGGTACCCTAGTGACCCCTCTTCCTGCGATTTTAGGCCACGAGGCAGCTGGCATCGTGGAGAGTGTTGGAGAAGGGGTGACTACAGTCAAACCAGGTACAGGATTCACACTCAGGGAACATGCCTTGGTTCACCATCACAAGATTAGTCAGCCTGGATGAGGAAACCGAGGCAATGAAAGACAAAAGGGCTTGCACAAGGTCACAGGGCAGCCGGGACTTCAGGAGTTTCCTCCTTCCCTCTCTGCTTGCCTGACTCAAGCAGGTATGACTTCAGGCATGCATGTATTCTAACCTTCAACTATTGTGTACTGACTATCTACTAGATGCCAGTCACTAGGTTAGAGCCTGGAGATATATGAGGATCAAAAGAGACAGTGCCTACCAATGTGGAATTCATAATCTAGTAACTTCCGTGTTAGTGTTGCTGAACACTGTCTTCTGTAAGGGCCCAAAAAACTAGAAATGGGAGGAGGGAAAAAAACATAAGTATGGACTTTGCTCTGTGCTGAGTTCACCAAATGGAGGCTACATGGCTGCGGCTGAATAAATATGACCTTTTCTTAGGTGACCTATGTAGCCCCTTCACCAATTTCCTCTTCCAACGTGGTCTCTCTTCCTGAGCATGGAATCAATGAAACTGACTAGCTGAAAGGAAATCAAAGAAACATAGCAGGAGCCATCCATCATCAACAATGTCTGCCTTATTACAATACTTCAGCCATGCTTAAATGTGACAGGTTATAGATTACTAATTATTTTATCTTCAATACTTATTTTACAGTAATCTTATGTATTAATATAAATATTTCAGAGGTAAAGGATGAATAAGTAGGACATTTCCATACCATCATTTTCGTGTAAACTTTACCCATAAAATATTATGCACGAATCATTTTTCTTGGTCTTGTGAAATAGATAGCATAGGTGATGAAAAATAAAAATTATCTTTAAAGAATCACTTTAGCCAGTAGATGAGACCTGTCCCCTTACCAAATACTAATTTAGACTGTGAACAGAAAATAATAAAATAAACTGTCCAATTTGAGTTTTAGCTCTTACTATTTCCTTTACTCAGAAATAGATTAACAACAAAATGACTCCTATTTCTTACCCCTCCTCCCCACACCATAACAGTAAAAAAGGATAATTCACAAATTATCAGCTAAAAACATTTGGAAGTCAATTCTTATCCTAAAAGAAAGTGCCTAACTTATTGTGGAGGGTTGAAATTTTCAGACGAATTTCTGTAATTCTTCTTTGTCCTATTTTTGTTTTCTTCCAAAAAAAAAACTAAGATATTTTTTAAAACATTCATTTTATAAGAAACATAAACCTAGTCACTTTGAAAAGCCAAGACCTACTTTAAAAATCTCATTTTTGTTGTAAATCAAACTCTTACAAAATACCAGATCTTCCCAACATGTACTGGGACTAAAATAGATGACTTTCAACTAAAATTTATATACATAATTATAATAAGAATATTTAATTAAGATTTAATTAGACAAGGATTACATAAATTATATTTGCAAAGCCTCCAGGAGAAATTAGTGCACTGCATAAAAGTTTATTAATACGTTGGATGGAATTTTGTTAATCCATCTTGTTTCCGACACTTGCATTTTCTCTTTAGGATTCTTCAGGCACTTATAAACCCAACTAAAAAATTAGGCCTTGGCAGGCAATGACAAATGACATAGTTGTGGGAATGAGACCCTATTTCTTAGAAACTATTCAGACACATGATTCTAATCTATACATGTGAGCTTTAAGGTTTTGCTGTATTATTTCCTCCATAGAAATTTAAGAAGAATTTGTTTTATTCCTCTCCAGGTGATAAAGTCATCCCACTCTTTACTCCTCAGTGTGGAAAATGCAGAGTTTGTAAAAACCCAGAAAGCAACTACTGCTTCAAAAATGAGTGAGTTTCTGATGCTTTATTTGCACAGACTTTGAGTTTGCAAATTAGTTATGCTCCTGTCTCATGCCTTTGTGTGTCTGTGTATTGCACTACCCAGTCTGAGCAATCCTCGGGGAACCATGCAGGATGGCACCAGGAGGTTCACCTGCAGGGGGAAGCCCATCCACCACTTCCTTGGCATCAGCACGTTCTCCCAGTACACGGTGGTGGATGAGAATGCAGTGGCCAAAATTGATGCAGCTTCACCCCTGGAGAAAGTCTGCCTCATTGGCTGTGGATTTTCGACTGGCTATGGGTCTGCAGTCAAAGTTGCCAAGGTAGGAATGACAATGGATGAGAAAACCGATTACACGAAGACTGTCAGGAACCAAAAGGGAAGCAATTTCTTGCAAGAATCAGAAATTAGTTTTATAGATTTGAAGTGTCGATGAAGAGTAGAAAAACAACCCAGAAAGAATTGAGAGCACAGTCTAGAAATTTCACCAATTTATTGCAGATAAAAAGTTGTTGAGTTAAGAAAATGTAAAGATGTCATTTTCAATAATTTTTCTTCTGAATTTGCTATTTATGGGATCACAAAATTTTAGGTCTGAGAACTAACTCATGTAGTAATGCATTCAACAATTAGAGAGAACCTATACATGCCTCAGGCACCATAGGTTCTGCTAGGCTCTGACAGCAAAAGTAAATGAAATGAAGCGTTTGTCTTTGAGGAACATCTAAGAATTAGGAGCAACAGTAGAGTCCAAAACCTCACCTAATGCACTTCCACACCCAGGCTCACCCACTCTGTGGATTCTTAGAAGGAAAGTAATGAAGCTTCAGTGATGCGTAATTCACTCATTATGACACTTCACTGCTAAAACTATCTTCCCTGACATGAACATACACATATAATTTAGAAGTGGTAAATTTCAAGCAGAAGTTCTTTAAAGTCTCCTCCTCTGAGTAGTATGAAAATCTAATAGCATACTTTATTTTATGAAACCTAAATCGAGAGATAAAAAGATATTTGCCCAAAAATTCACTTCTGCTTAATAAGAGAGCTAATACTAAAATATTATTCTCAAATCTCCTGCTGAATCTTAAATCACAATCCATAATTATTTATTTATTTATTTATTTATTTTTATTATTATTATACTTTAAGTTCTAGGGTACATGTGCATAATGTGCAGGTTTGTTACATATGTATACTTGTGCCATGTTGGTGTGCTGCACCCATCAACTCGTCAGCACCCATCAACTCGTCATTTACATCAGGTATAACTCCCAATGCAATCCCTCCCCTCTCCTCTCTCCCCATGATAGGCCCCAGTGTGTGATGTTCCCCTTCCCGAGTCCAGGTGATCTCATTGTTCAGTTCCCACCTATGAGTGAGAACATGCGGTGTTTGGTTTTCTGTTCTTGCAATAGTTTGCTGAGAATGACGGTTCTCAGCTGCATCCATGTCCCTACAAAGGACACAAACTCATCCTTTTTTATGGCTGCATAGTATTCCATGGTGTATATGTGCCACATTTTCTTAATCCAGTCTGTCACTGATGGACATTTGGGTTGATTCCCAGTCTTTGCTATTGTGAATAGTGCTGCAATAAACATACGTGTGCATGTGTCTTTATAGCAGCATGATTTAGAATCCTTTGGGTATATACTCAGTAATGGGATGGCTGGGTCATATGGTACTTCTAGTTCTAGATCCTTGAGGAATCGCCATACTGTTTTCCATAATGGTTGAACTAGTTTACAATCCCACCAACAGTGTAAAAGTGTCCCTATTTCTCCACATCCTCTCCAGCACCTGTTGTTTCCTGACTTTTTAATGATTGCCATTCTAACTGGTGTGAGATGGTATCTCATTGTGGTTTTGATTTGCATTTCTCTGATGGCCAGTGATGATGAGCGTTTTTTCATGTGTCTGTTGGCTATATGCATGTCTTCTTTTGAGAAATGTCTGTTCATATCCTTTGCCCACTTTTTGATGGGGTTGTTTGTTTTTTTCTTATAAATTTGTTTGAGTTCTTTGTAGGTTCCGGATACTAGCCCTTTGTCTGATTGCAAAACTTTTCTCCCATTCTGTAGGTTGCCATTCTCCCATTCTGTAGGTTGCCTGTTCACTCTGATGGTAGTATCTTTTGCTGTGCAGAAGCTTTTTAGTTTACTTAGATCCCATTTGTCAATTTTGGCTTTTGTTGCCATTGCTTTTGGTGTTTTAGACATGAAGTCCTTCCCCATGCCTATGTCCTGGGTGGTATTACCTAGGTTTTCCTCTAGGATTTTTATGGTATTAGGTCTAACATTTAAGTCTCTAATCCATCTTGAATTAATTTTCTTATAAGGAGTAAGGAAAGGATCCATTTCAGCTTTCTACTTATGGCTAGCCAATTTTCCCAGCACCATTTATTAAATAGGGAATCCTTTCCCCATTTCTTGTTTTTGTCAGGTTTGTCAAAGATCAGATGGCTGTAGATGTGTGGTATTATTTCTGAGGACTCTGTTCTCTTCCATTGGTCTATGTCTCTGTTTTGGTACCAGTATCATGCTGTTTTGGTTACTGTAGCCTTGTAGTATAGTTTGAAATCAGGTAGCGTGATGCCTCTAGCTTTGTTCTTTTGACTTAGGGTGGTCTTGGCAATGCAGGCTCTTTTTTGGTTCCATATGAACTTTAAAGCAGTTTTTTCCAATCCTGTGAAGAAAGCCATTGGTAGCTTGATGGGGATCGCATTGAATCTACAAATTTCACGATATTGATTCTTCCTATCCATGAACATGGTATGTTCTTCCATTTGTT
>NC_037672.1:96804757-96856294 GCF_003255815.1 Theropithecus gelada | reverse complement strand
CCGTGTTGGGAGATCCACTGCTCTCTTCAAAGCTGTCAGACAGAGTCATTTGCGTCTGCAGAGGTGTCTGCTGCGTTTGTTATTGTTTACTGTGCCCTGCCCCCAGAGGTGGAGTCTACAGAGACAGGCAGGTTTCCTTGAGCTGCTGTGAGCTCCACCCAGTTCGAGCTTCCCAGCAGCTTTGTTTACGTACTTAAGCCTCAGCAATGGCGGGCGCCCCTCCCCCAGCCTCGCTGCTGCCTTGCCGGTAGATCACAGACTGCTGTGATAGCAATGAGGGAGGCTCCGTGGGTGTGGGACCCTCCCGGCCAGGTGTGGGATATGATCTCCTGGTGTGCCTGTTTGCTCAAAGCGCAGTATTGGGGTGGGAGTTACCCGATTTTCCAGGTGTTGTGTGTCTCAGTTCCCCTGGCTAGGAAAAGGGATTCCCTTCCCCCTTGCGCTTCCCAGGTGAGGCAATGCCTCGTCCTGCTTCAGCTCTCGCTGGTCGGGCTGCAGCAGCTGACCAGTACTGATCGTCCGGCGCTCCCCAGTGAGATGAACCCAGTACCTCAGTTGAAATTGCTGAAATCACCAGTCTTCTGTGTCGCTGGCGCTGGGAGTTGGAGACTGGAGCTGCTCCTATTCGGCCATCTTGCTCCACCCCCTCTAGCTCCGCCCCCTCTAAAGTTTATTTTCTATCTATAGTCTCCAATAATGCAGAGCTTTTCTTTTCTTTTCTTTTCTTTTTTTTTGAAGAGATGAGGTTTCAGTATGCTGGCCACGTTGGTCTCGAATTCTTGACCTCAAATGAGTTGCCCACCTTGGCCTCCCAATGTGCTCGTGCTGGGATTACAGGCATGAGCCACCATGCCCAGCCCCAAGACAGACTTTTCTGATGTCACTATCAACCAGGACTTTCATCTCCCCTCTTTTTGTACTTGTGACTGCATAAGGCAAGGACATTTCTAGTAGGCGGTAGAAATCTATAACGATAAATCATCTCTACACACAAATCTAGACAACTAATAAATTTGCTCCCTAACCTTGGGCATAACATCTGTCCTATAATTTCTCTGTGAGAGAGAGAATAACTAAGGACCCTTGTTTATCTGTGATTTTTTTTTTAAGTCAAAGCACTGTAAAAGCATATTGAAGTACTCTATCTCTTATTATCCTCAGTTATAGCAGTACCTTTTCTAAACTTGTATTTATTTGGAAAATCTTCTCTTCAGTTCTCCTACTTACCTTGGTTGACTCTAACAATGATATTTTCTCCTTTTCAGGCTTTAAGAGTAAAGAATCTGTCCCCAAGCTTGTGTCTGACTTTATGGCTAAGAAGTTTTCACTGGATGCATTAATAACAAATGTCTTACCTTTTGAAAAAATAAATGAAGGATTTGACCTGCTTCGCTCTGGAAAGAGGTAGATTTTAAGTTGTTTTTTGTTGTTGTTTTGCTTTGTATTCTACAGTAGTGGGGTGTCTAGCAGAGAATGTAAACGTGGAAGGATGAGAAAAAATTAGTGCCTTGGTTTTCCATTGCCAGTTCAATCTTTGCATGGAGCACATGTAAGGTAATATGGTGAGAAGCTAAAAACAGTTACTTTACATTTCCTATTCTGCTGAAGTGAAATTATGTTGATTACCCCATATCTGAATGATCAGAGTCACTCAGCCTTCTTTAAAAAATAACACTCACCTTGGCCCCCACCCCCCAAAAAATAAGTTTCAACAACCATAATTATAACATGGATTCACTGACACCTCTGCCTGTCATCTAAATAAGTGTGACATCTAATGGTTGTATATTAAAATTATTTTCAGGACATCCTCAGGATATTCATTATGGGAGTAGGTGGAACTACATTAGGATTGATTTCTAAGTAGATATTACTAGATTTTCCTTTTTCTTTTCTTTTTTCTTTTTTCTTTTTTTTTTTTTTTTTGCAGTTTAGAAAAAAAATTTTACAAAGAAAAGTTGTTGTAAAAGGTACTAAACCCTATTTTAAATGTTTGTCTTACATTTTCTCCAAGTCTTAGAAAAATAAGCCAATTCTATTTCCTATCTCTAACATTTACACTTACAATCACCTAATATAATGAACTTTGTCACATGCATTTATATGAAGCATAACTGGAAACAGGCAGTTATATCTAACCTCTGCCTTCTAGCTCCAGAGTCTGAGATTTTTCTGCTATCCAACATTTATTTTCATGAGGTTTTCAACTTTAAATAGTGTTTCTTTGGCACTCACAAAACTATCATACTAGATACTTTATCCGACAAATATTCTTGAGTAAGGAAGGAAACTAGCACCCACAGAGCACCAGCTGTTCTACTAAGTGTCTTACCTGAATTTTCTCATGTGATTCGCAAACAATGCTCAGTGTCAGTCTCAATCTCACTATCTTAGAGAAGAGAAAACTAAGAAGCAGAGAAGGCATGACTTGGTCAAAATCATCAGGTGGTAAGAAGAGGAGCCAGAATTCGAAGGAAGAGCTTGTTAGCAAATCTATTCACTTTCTATTTAACCACACTGCCCCTCAAGAGTGCATATATATATATATATATATATATATATATATATATATATATGGAAAACAGTATTCATCAAAGGTTAATGATCACTGTCATCATTATTATCATTGACATCACCATCGTCATCATAGAATTGATAAGATGATGGCAAATATAGATGACCAAAACCAGAGGACAGTGGTGAGCAACAAAAGAAGTCATGAAGCATGCCTAAATTCACTTTACAAGAATGTCATATAGTAATATGCATATGTAAATAAAATAAATCTTATCAGTTAGCAAAGATTGAAAATTGTGATAATCAATATTGGTAAGGTAAGGTGACTTGGGCACTTTCATATACTTTCAATAGTAATTGATACATCCTTTTGGGAAAGCAATTTGGTAATTTGTATCAGAAACCTCCAAAAAAACCTAGATCCTTTGTCCCAGCAATACCATTTCTAGAGATCTATTCTATAGAAATAATCAACTCAAACGTACATATATGTTTAAGCATGTTTACTTGTTAGCTGTAATATCAATATTTAGAAACATTGAAAAAGTACAACATTAAGAATATGATTTAATAAATTCCAACCAACTGTTAGACATGAATAAAAGACTTCATTGGAAAATTCTCATAATGTAATTTTAAACTCATAAAGTAAATCATATAAATTGTATTTATAAGATGATCCTGAATTTTCAAAAAGACAGTAAAAAATGTATCTGTGTCTAGAAAATGTTGATAGAATTCCAGAAAACATTGACCATGATTGCTCTGAGGTTGTAAGATTACAGATATTTTTACCAGCTTCTTCTGTCCTGCATTCTCTAAATTATGTGTATATATTTTTCTTATTATGTGTATATACATACGCACACCACATACACACACACTATATATATATATATATAATATATATATATAAATTCTCAGTCTCAAAGATCATCTTTTCTTAAATGTATTCAACAAAAGTTGGTTTATAGAAAGGGCATTAATTCTAATGTAAAGTGTACGTTTCTAATATTCACAAGAATGAAGTATCTTAGAATTAATACAAATCAACTTTATTCTCTACTTGTAAGAATCCTTAAACATCTCTGATTCAAAGATCTATTAAACCTCCAACATAGTCCTAACTTTATTAAATTATCAGTTCTTTCAGGCAAGACATCTATCATCTTATAATTTGTGCAAATTTGTATTTGGGTTTGAATCCCAACACCCTATACTAGATGTGTGACCAGAGCAAGTGACAAATCTTTCTAAGTCTCAGTTTTTATAATCTCTAAATGGAAATAATATGGAAACCAACTTCCTAGTGTCATTGTTTAGGTTGAGATTTAAGTGAAAAAAATGCATGAAGCATGTGACAAATAGCAAAAACTTATTGCATGTTATTATCTATTATTGCTTTATATTCCTTATTTTACCAGGAATGTAGGCAAGCAAAAATGATTTTTTGAAGATGCTAATGTAGAACTCAAATATAAATGACAGGCATATTCAGGAGGTTGTGAGTGAGCTTAAAATTGAGGAAAACACAAGAGAAAACCAAAAAACATGAACTTCCCTTTACTTGACCCAGATGCATAGGGATGGGAGTGGAGTGGCTGAGAACACAGACCGATTTTCACTAAGACACCTCAAATGCTCCTTGGACTCTCACATGGAAGCATGTGGGTTGTCTAAATGTTAACACAATGTCTCTTCTTTCCTATTGCAGTATCCGTACCATCCTGATGTTTTGAAACAATACAGATGCCTTTCCTTGTAGCAGTTTTCAACCTCCTCTACCCTACATGATCTGGAGCAACAGCTGGGAAATCATTAATTCCTAGCAGAAATCATTAATTCTGCTCTTCAGAGATGTTAAAAATAAATTACACGTGGGAGCTTTCCAAAGAAATGGAAATTGATGTAAAATTATTTGTCAAGCAAATGTTTAAAATCCAAATGAGAACTAAATAAAGTGTTGAACATCAGCTGGGGAATTGAAGCCAATAAACCATCCTTCTTAACCATTCTACTGTGTCATCTTTGCCATTGAGGAAAAATATTTCCTGTGACTTCTTGCATTTTTGGTATCTTCATAATTTTCAGTCATTGAATCCGGTGGAGGGGAACCTTCACTTGCCCTGAACATACACCTGCTGGTCCACTGTGCTTGAAGTCTTCTAACTCTGTCTCAGTTTTCACTGTCTGCATTTTCCTTTTTTAAATAAAATGCACCAAATCCCTAGGCTAAAAACTAAAGTATGGTAAAGAATAGTCTCAAATTTACAAGTGAAGAAGATCCAGAAGTTCTAAATCCAGGATTTTTCTTAGTAACTCAAAGAAAATGCCACACATTTTCATACAATGAAGGGAAGTGTTTTTATTGCTTTTATGCTATTTGTTTACAGTGAAGATACAACTGACTTTTAAAAATACAAGCAGATTTTGTGCTTCATGTGATGAACTTAGGTTTGGACACTAAATGTGAAAACTGAACTATTCCTAGAATCATGTTCAAAAAATCTGCAATTTTTCCTCATGAAAGTGCTTCATTAGCTAAACAGTCTTAGTTTATGATTCCAATGGGCTGAAAATGAAGTACAGAGTAATTTAAAGTATTATGGTGGCTTTATGTGTAGATATTGGGTGGCAAATGCTGTGAACACAGAGTGTAAAATTGGTAACTAAGAAATGGCAAAAACACCTAAAGCAATATGCTTTCCAAGTAGACATATACACACACACACAAATGTATATTTGCGCAAAATTGTTTTTAATCTAGAACGCTCCTATTAACTACCATGTCTTACATCAAGCCTATGATCCTAAAATTAGTTTAATATTTTGAATATGTAAAGGCCTGTAGTGCTCATTTGTTCATGCTTTTCCACTCTCAGGGAAAGATTTGCATTTTGAGCTTTATCTCTAAATGTGATATGTAAATATTATTCCTGGTAAAGGAGTTACAGCTGTCTTCAAAAATGCTACTTGTTGCAATACATACAATCTATTTTATATTGTGGAAGACCTTAGACATAAAGTAAAATAGTCTATAATTTGCTGTGTTACCTTCAGCAAGTCACTCAGTCTCTCTGAGCTTGTTCATCCTTTGTTTTGAAAAAAGTACTCAACCAGCCCATTACATCTTTACTGAGGCTAAATGTGATGATATTAATGAAAGAGTTTTGCTAACTGGGAAGGGTCTCCTAAATGTAGAGAACATATGACTGTTTTTTAAAAAATGCTGAAGGAGATACTCAGGGTCAAGACACTTTTCAGAATCTCCCTAAGATAATATCATGGGACACTACCTGGTGCTGGATGCTCTGTGGCTTTTACACTGATGCTGATGGTGTGAGATTCAGAAAAAGAAGAAGTAATTCTACATGCCCACCCCACAACAAGGTCATCAAATCTTGCCAGTGACACAGAGGCTGACATCTACCTCCCACCCTCCTTCCTCCCAGGCTAGGGGAGCAGGTAGAGTGGGGGGCATTAGGTGGGCACTGCCAGTGTTGTCATAGAATGGCACAGTCCTCCATGGGGTGGGAGTGGCACGTGGGAGGCTTCTGCACCATGCACTGGCTCCTAGTTACATTGACATTGGTGGGTCTAAAGAGGCAAGTCAAAATTAAAATATGAAAGTGGAACACCAGAGTGGCTTGTGTCCTGGTGAACCTAAAGTGGTGCACATGATCTGGGTGACTTGCAGCAAATTTTGACTCTAGAATCAAAGACTTCTATACATGCTGATCACCCCCTCCATAATATAACTCTGTGAATGTACATAGTTCACACTCATTTTAGCTAGCAGCAAAAGGTTTTGTCAAAATAAACTTTTCAAACTTTAAAAGGAGAAAAGATTATGTTGACGGTTTAATTAATAACTATGTGAGGTGCACTGACTTAGCACCACCAGAAAGAGCATACAAACAAAACTCTGAATTAACTTTTTGCTACTTTAGAAATCATACATGCTGCTCTGGGATTAGAAAGAAAGTCATCTTGCCAGAATTATTAGAAAATTGCTCAGATGTTGAA
Organism: Theropithecus gelada; assembly: GCF_003255815.1. Lineage (NCBI taxonomy): Eukaryota > Metazoa > Chordata > Mammalia > Primates > Cercopithecidae > Theropithecus > Theropithecus gelada. The sequence goes on along the minus strand of NC_037672.1, from coordinate 96,849,751 downwards.
GTATAGTGAGAGCAAGTCTATATCTGATAAATACATGCTTAGACACCTGACTATTCATTTCTGTAACCAAATGATTATTACACAAATAACCTCTAGTTAGGTGTTCCCTGAAAATGTTAAAGTAGCTATTTTATTAAAGTACCTTAATAAAGATTAGCAGCTACTAACCCATTAAAATGGATAAAAACACTTGGAAGCTCTGTGATTTCAATGATGATTGTGTTTTTAATCTGTGTTGTTTGTATAGTCTGCAGAAGCAGATCCTAACTCCTGCAAGAAGCAGCTCACTGTGACAAAGCTGACTTTCCTTTTATCGCTTTGCAAATCAAAGAAGGGGGACATGTTGGGAACAGGACCCCCAAAATCTGGCCATAAACTGGCCCCAAAACTGGCCATAAACAAAATCTCTGCAGCACTCTGCAGAGTTCATGATGGCCATGACGCCCACGCTGGAAGGCTGTGGGTTCACTGGAATGAAGGCAAGGAACACCCGACCCACCCAAGGCAGAAAACCACTTAAAGGTGTTCTTAAACCACAAACAATAGCATGAGCAATCTGTGCCTTAAGGACGTGCTCCTGCTGCAGATAATTAGCCAAATCCATCCCTTTATTTTGGCCCATCCCTTTGTTTTCCATAAGGAATACTTTTAGTCTGTAATCTATAGAAACAATGCTTGTCACTGGCTTACTGTTAATAAATATGTGAGTAAATCTCTGTTTGAGGCTTTCAGCTCTGGAGGCTGTGAGACCCCTGATTTCCCACTCCACACCTCTATATGTTTGTGTGTATGTGTGTTTAATTCCTCTGGCGCCACTCGGTTAGGGTCTCCCTGACCAAGCTGGTCTTGGCACCTGTCTCTACAAAAAAAACAAAAAAAACAAAAATTAGCCAGGCAGAGTGGCATGCAACTGTAGTCCCAGCTATTTGGGAGGCCGAGGTGGGACAAAGACTGGAGCCCAGAAGGCAGAGGTTGCATTGAGCCATGATCACGCTGCTGCACTCCAGCTTGGGCAACAGAGCAAGTCCTAGTCTCAAAAAAATATTATATCTTAAAATCAAGAGGGATTAATATAATGCATCACTAAGTATAAAAAGCAAGGTACACAGTAATGTATATAAGAGCCAATCTTTGTGAAAGACAGAACAAATTAAAATTTGTAAATATTATATACAGGTTTGTATGAGCATGGAGAAAGATACAGAAATGGACAGAACAGGCTGTTCATCTCAGAAACCAGGATCTGAAAAGAGTTGAAAAACTGAAGTTAACTTTTTAACCATAACTGTTTGGTTTTACTAGTTAGGATGAGATTTATAATTTTATTACTTTTTTAAGTTATAAAGAAACTGTAAAGAAAGACTCCAGCCGCCAACATGTACATGTAATTGTAAACTTAAGGTATTGTAATTGCAATTTTATTATTAAAAGGAAGTCTGACCAAATAATTGTCAAAATAATATAAACTCTCAGCCACTTCTAAAGCCTTAGGAAGATGTTACTCATCATGGACTAATAGAGTCATAGAAATGTTTTCTTACTGGATCATTCAGGAAACTAAGATTATCAATGGCAGACATTTAAGTCTGGATATAAGAAAATTCTCACAGGCCTAAACAGAAAACTTCTAGAGCTATTAAAGATGAGATTATTATAAGGTCCAATCGATTTTTGGCTATAGTCTTGCAAGACTAATGCAAACAAGCTTTTGGAGTTACCTGGGTAGTCCTGGATTTTGCCCTTTTTCTCCCAAGTGGCTTATATTTGAATTTTCAATTGCCCTCTTGGGCCCCAGAGTGCTGGCAGCTGGTCATGTTTCTACTACATGGAAACTTTGAAAATCATCCTTTGAAAAATCTGACCAGCCCAAGAGAAAATACCTACTCTTACTGACATTATATTCCCCAGCAATTAAGCCCACCAGATAATTCTGTAGTAAATCTCACATGACACAGATGCCACCCGTGTGTTCAGAGCTTCCCAATAGCTCATTAGGGCCCCATCCTGCAACAGAAGACAACCAAGATCATCAGACATGTGGAGTGATTCTAGCTTTGTAATAGGAAAGATAGAAACAAAGCAAAGAAAAAAGAAGTTGGAAGAAATAATCCATGAAATAAAAAAAATACAAAATCTTTCTAAAAGCTGTTAATAATATTTGTAAAAAGATATTATACACAGGAAAGAAGAATATGATGCCATAAAAAATTCTTGAGAATTAAAACTCATCACTGCAGAGTAGAAATCCAATAGAAACAAAAGATTTCAATAAATTTACCCCTTGGTGTACCTTTTCCTCCAGAAGATAACTAATGAAGTGCCCCCAAACTGATAAATTAATTCAAAGAATGATGTGGTATCTGAGAAGCTGATGCTGTCACCCTGAGAAGAGGGAAGGGATTCCCCAGGACGAGGGTGGGGAGGCTCCAGGATGGCAGGCATGGCCAGATGCAAACCACCTCCTCCCAACATGGGAGTAAGTCAAAGACTCCAGGGAGATACACAGCTGGGAATAAAATTTCCAGGGACTATGGCATCATGCCATATCTCAAGCAATTTAAATGGAAATAAAATTGACATGTTCTGGGAAAATATGCTAAAAAACTCAAAAGTGTCTTTAAGGCTGATAAAGATATACAAAATACATATTTTTAATGTGTTATATCATTTTGTGTAAAATGGTAATAGTAGAATCTGCCTCATAGTGTTATTGTGAGGTTTACATGATCTGTTAATTGTAAAGCATTTAGAACAGAAAGTGGCACATACTGAGAGTGACAAGGATATTAGCTATTTTATTGATATTTAGGTTATTAAACTCTGGAGTTAGGCTTCCTGGGATCCTGGCTCCACCACTAACTGTGTTACATTAGGAAATCTATGCAATCTCTCTAAACCTCAATGTCTTCATCTGTAAAATGTGCATGACAATGGTATCTACCTGATAAGTTAATGCTAAACAGTGCTATAAGTGAGGCAATGTGTGCACAGAAATGAGCAAGGTCAGCACTCCATGAATGTTAGATATTGATAGTAATCTGTTGTATTTTTTACAAAAAAAAAAAAAACTTTTAATTTTGAAAAGGAAAAAATTCTCCACTATTAAAGAACTCTTTAGTTTTAGATATTTTTATATTGTGACAACCATATCATTTGTATTACTTTGTATTGTTTTAATAAACACTTGATATTCCCACATCATCTCAGTAAATATACTTTTAAGCATCTTCCAAGCACATCATCAGAATAACTTAAAATGCATCAATAACTCATTTAAAATACATTAGTAAATCATTCGTGGAACATTCAGATGGTTTATAGTTTGGATCTCACAGAGAAGACTGGATAGAACATCTTTGCTTTTGGATTGGGCTTCTTAGATTATTTCCCGACTCCTTCACATAAGGAAAGTACACAAACATTTTGCTCTCTCACACATGCTCTTCATGGCAGAATTCCAGGCTCCACAACCACAGCCAGTCCAGGAAGCATTTCAGCTCCCTCAACATCTTTGGCTTCAGTACCAAAATCAAAATGAAATGCTAATTGAGAAAGAATTCATGGCTTTGAGTGTGGGTATTTTCAAAAATTCCTCTAGGAACTTAAAATTTATTCTATTTATTGTAATATTCTATAGATTATTTCTATAGCTATTTCATTCTCAAGTTCTATTTATTGCTACTAAAGTCCCTTTCCCACTCTTAATTTTCCACCTCATCCCCAAAAATGCTTTAAAGACTGTTATTTATGCACATACATGAAATGTTACAATTTTTCCAGCAATCTTTACAATAATGTTAGTCTTCCCATTTTGCCAAATGATTTAACCCCCAAAATGAAGAATTTGTACTGAAGACACTTTCTGCCAGTTACAACATTATTTCTTAGATTGAGGTAAATTATTGGCCCATGGAGAAAAGGAGACAGTTGGATCTCTTACAGAGATGCTAGTCTGTCCTTCTCGAGGCTTTGGAGTGATATCTTCGCACTACTCATCATTACCTGTACAATTATATTAGAGATGCCAGTCCTTGCCTTCCACTAACCTTCAAGAGCACTTGTGGTAATTTGTTACATCAGTAAGAGAAAATTAACACACTTCTGTAGCAAACATGGCCGTCTACGGTCTGTGGGTAGACACATCTCCCTCTTTGAGCACAACCTGGAAAAGCTCTCCAGTTTTAAGAAGTCATAAGATTAGATTAGGTTCACCTGGATAATCCAAGCTAATCTTCCCATCTCAAGACCTTTAACTGAATCACATCTACAAAATCCATTTTTTTCCATGTAAAGCAACATAATCCTAGATTCCAGGGGTTAGGAGTGGACATCTTTGAGGGCCATTATTCTGCCTAGCACACAGGGGATTGCTGACCCAAACAGAACCAAACATATCATCTCTCTGGATAAGCTGAATTTAGGATATAGTAATTGGTGGAAATGTAATATAGAATTGGGCTGGCTTACAGAGACACACACAGAGAAAGAAGCAGAGGAAAGTGATGCCCTGTGACCCCTAGAGATTGACAGGGTTATCTTTGGACATTCCAGATGTTGCTCCAGGCCTGCCATGGCCCTCTGATACTAGAACACTGACACTCAATCATGTGACAACTGCTCCTCCCCCCACAGCCATTTAAACTTTTAGAAGGTGGGGCAAAGAGTAAGCACAGAGTAGCTGCCAGATGGTATTAAGAAAGATCTCCTGGCTCTATGGAGTTTGTCCCAAAGTGCTTTTGGCAGTTCATGGAGCCATGTGTTCATGAAGCGATGGAAGCTCATAAGTGGATATCACATTTCCAAATCCATTAGGGCCTTGAAAACAAGGTGGTAGTGGCTATAATTCCTTCAAATGCTCTGTCTATAGGTGTGAGAGAGGTTTAAACAGAAAAATGTATAAAAGGAGGTACTAGGGGAGAAAAATGTTTTCAAGATTATTTGTCCATATGTTGATTGGATCTATACCTCTCAATTGCAACTCATCTTTCTTACTAAATCTTAATAAAATATCTTTCTTTCAAGGCTTCCTCACTCTCAAATTAGATGTCATTCATTTAATTTAGTCAACAAATATCCGAACGATCACCCTGTGCCATGCATTAAGTTAAGAGCTGAGAGTGCACAATGCAAAGACGAAGTAGGGTCTTCCTCTTTTGATTCCATGTTTAACTTTCTCCTGGCACTGACCACTTCCTGCTTCACAGGAGGGTTCTCTATCTTCTCTACCTGAACACAGCCAATCCCACTGCTAACATGTAATCTCTTAAAAAGGAGACACTGAATCTTCTCTATTATTGGACTGCTTATAGAACAGTGCCTGTCCTAACATAAAGGAGCACGAGAATTCAACAATATTTCATTAAACACCTATTCTACACATGAAACTAGGTACAGCTGATGATTTAAATGAAATTTAAAAACATCCCTGACCAGAAATTTCCAGTAGAATTTAGGAGACTTGTCTCTACACTAAATATAAATGGCAACAAAAGGGAATAGACCCTAAAACCACAGGAGGGATGCTAGTATGACAGGGATGGAGAGAAGTGAAGCACAACTGTGAGATGGAGTTAATATACCTCCACAAGGGCGACCTTGTTGGCTCTCAAGGTCGGCTCTCAAGAGACCTTGTGGCTCTCAAAGTTTGGGTAGGATTTGAATGGGCCAAAGAGACAGAGGGAAGAGAAAGAGCATGATGAGCAAGAGCTTGAGTAAGGAATGGATTCCTCTTTGGAGGACCACAGAGATAGAAGCTTCTAAAGAGCATGGGCCTTGTATTGGAGAATGGGGAGAAATAGTTGGATGAGAAGGCTAAAGCCAGGTTATCTGGGGCTATCTCCTTTCCCTTATACCTTTCCAAATGAGAAGCAACTGAAATTGTAGGACCTCCTTTGCTTTTCCATTGGGTGAATGTTTCTCGTTCTTGGTGTGAGTCTCAGTGCCTACATAATTAAAGCTTACTGAAGTGTTCCCTTGGCAATTTTAGAGAAATATGTCCTTTGTGCTAACATGTTCATATTGACAGATTATATCTAATTAAATAGTTGCCTGTATAGTTTTATGATGCCTCCAAGTGTGGGTAAACTCCTATTCTTGGAAAGTCATGAGGATACTTGTTACACTGATCAAAGGGCAATGGAAATGATCCAGTGAGGATTTTGCTCCATTTCTCACAATTATTTAAAATCTACCTCAAATGTCTGTTCCTCTACAATGTCTCCCGAGTCCTTCATTCTGAATAGCAACTCTGTCTCTGTTCCCAAAGCACTAACTGACCCCTGTGATAGGGCACTTCCCAGTCAGGCTGATATGTAGACTTGGTTGCCTGTGTGTCTTTTCCCCATAAACCGTGAACTTCCTTTTATGAATAATAATTGCAGCTGACATTTTGGAGGGTACTCCTATCTGCCAAACTCCATGATGAGTGTTTTACATGGATTTTTCCTTTATTCACTAAACAGTCCTTTAAAATGATGCCATTATTCATCTTCATCTTACAGATAAGGAAACTAAGGCAAAAAAAATTCAGTGAAATAATAAGTCCAAGTACACAGAACAAGTAAGGAATAGGGTTGGCCTGGTCCCAAAAGCCATGCCATCACTGTTGCCCCATACTGTCTCTTGGCACAGGCAGAGGTCATGTCTTATTCATTACTGCTACTCCACTGGACCCAACTTAGTGCCTGACACAGGGAGGGGTTCAGTCCATACTTACTAGTTTTGAGTCAAGCAGAATTGCCAGGCACAGTGATCCCCTTTGCTGTGACTAATTGGGAGTCTGATTCTCTGCTTTAAAGACAACCAGGGTGCTCTCTCTGCCCTACTTCGTTTTTCCTGTTTCCTTACTCCTCTTCCTTCGTAGCCACCCCATGTGAATTCAAAGTTGCAGCTTAGTGCAGACAAAGAGCATACAAGGCAAAACGACCAATGTGGGATTGAGAGAAGAGAAACGAGGAATTCCAGAGGCTGGGGGGGAGAGTGAGGAAAAGAGAAAGTGATTACAATTTATCACTTAACTTAATATTTAACCTAATGAAAACAAAATCTTATCTGGAATTTGAAAGTCAATATTTTGAGGGCTGGTTCAGTACCCTTTTCTTTGTTTTGACAGTCTGAGAATAATCCAATGGGTGTGGCTTAAAGACATCGGTCACGTGTGGAATTGGAATTGGATGTTACACAAGCAACAAAATAAATATCTGTGCAATACATCTGCTTTATGCACTCAAGCAGAGAAGAAATCCACAAAGACTCATCAGTCTCCTGGTCTGCAGAGAAGACAGAAACAACATGAGCACAGCAGGAAAAGTAAGCAAAAAATATATTACTGTTGGTAATATATTCTCATCAGTATAACAAAGAAAGGAATACAGTATTTGATGAATAATTTAAAATTATTATCTAAATTAGAAATGATACACTGAAATATGATATGCAATATACACCTCAATATGTAATGTATACTGAACTGCAGTGGAAATAAGCTATTCTTAAATATCTTCAACAGGAATGTATAAAACCTGTATCTATTAAGTCTTTATTTCCTACATTAAATAAATTTGCAAATATGATAGTTTATTCCAAACTAATGACTGATTTGTAAATCTAAAGTTAGAAAAGTCTTTAATCGCAAGTTATCTTTATAATAAGACACTATAATTCAAATGTGTTATTTGTATTCATATTTTTATGAACACAAGAAAGTTGTCTGACAGAAGTTTGATGAGAAGAATTTGATTCAGAAGACTCAAATATCCTTCAACCTTACTATAAAATATATTACAAAATGCTCTTTGATCTCACAGCATTAGAATCATTAAGGTTAAGCAAGACATCAACATACAAATTCTGATTAAAAGGGGTCCATTATGATACAATTCCGGAAATTTCCACAAAAATCCTATGGAACAGTATCTTCCCCATATAAAAGTTAATATGGTTTCACAGAAAACTAATAATACAATTTGAATAATAATACAATTTGAATCACTTAGCACTAGGAATACAGATATTTGTTTTTTTCTTCTATAAATGTGCGCTTATTTGTTCAATAAGTTTACAGGTGCATGTGGTCATTCAATATAATCAATTGATATTTTTTAATTGTTTAATTACATAAACCTGTGCAACTATTTCCAGTCATTTGTTGTGTTAGGAGTGTACCACACAGTAAAATATCTCACCATGATAATTCAATTTAAAGGTTCTGAGGCTTCTCTCTACGTTGTGTGACAAACAGGTTCATATCAATAAGACCGGTTGGAAATCACCAATAGCCCATTGTTACTGTTCTTATTCCACCTCACTTTACTTCCATTTATTACTAATTAATATTTACATTCCTAATAGAAAATTACTAAAATAAAGAAAATTCAAATTTACCAAACTCAACTTAAAATAATGAGTTCATAGAGCAAAAGTATAAACCAACTATATTAATGAAAATAATAACTGATGAAATAGACAATCCTCCCCTCTTGGGTGCAACATCAATAGCTTAGCTTTTTGACAGCATTTCATTTGTGTTTACCGATCCTGCATTTTATTTCCCTCAAATGCTAAATGGTGACAATACTAACATCTATTTCATGAAGTAGTTTTGAGAATTAAATGAATACTGTAAAGCACTTAGAATCATATCTGGTACATGATTAAATATTAGCCACTATTAAATATTAATATTTAAATAAATATTAGCCACTATCATTATTATTGTTATTTAACTTTTTGCTAACTTTTTAACATCACAGAGTACTCAAAATGTGAGGCTAGATTAATTGTTATTCTCTGTACAGCCAGCTTTGAGACTTCGGGAAAATTATTCAATCACTGAGTCATTTGATTCTCAATTATTTCAGCTGTAAAATAAGCCAATAATTCAATAGTACTGTCCTGGTAGCAGCCTTGTCAGGTTTAAAAATAATGCTCATTGTTTATAGCAGCACAATTTGCAATTGCAAGAATATGGAATCAACTTAAATGCCCATCAACTAACAAGTGGATAAACAAAATGTGGTACATGTACACCACGGAATACTACTTAGCTGTAAAACAGATGAAATAACGGCCTTTGCAGCAACTTGGATGGAGCTGGAGGCCATTATTCTAAGTGAAGTAACTCAGGAATGGAACACCAGATATCCAATGTTCTCACTTAAAAGTGGCAGCTAAACTGTGAGGACATAAAGGATAAGAATGATATAAGGAACTTTGGGGACTGAGGTAAAATGGCAGTAGGGGGAATGAGAGATAAAAGACTGCATATTGGGTTCAGTCTACACTGTTCGGGTGAGGGGTGCACCAAAATCTCAGAAATCACCGCTAAAGAACTTATCCATGTAACCAAAAACCACCTGTACCCCAAAACCTATTGAAATTAAAAATCAATCAATGAATAAATTTTAAAATAAAAATAATGCATATAATTTACCCAGCACAAGCCACAATGCGCCTGTCACATCATAAGCACCTAATAATAAGAAACTTCCTACTATTAGTACCTTCTGTCTAAGTATTCTGATATTTATTTTGGCATTGACCATGTTGAACATCCGACAAAGTTGAAATATTTGACAAATAAATAATGAAAATGAATTGGCAGAAAAATAAATCTCAATTGAATTTTTAATTATATTTGCAATTATGTTGATTCTCTCTAGAAAGGGCTCTGCAAACTATACATGCTTTACCACAGTGAAGACGGTTTTTACAGTATACTGCCAAGCACTAGAAATATATGCTGAACTTTCTTTTTAAGAACATCTATGGATAACCTCTGCTAGACAGAAATTCAAACACACTGTTTCTTCAGTTTTAAAATATACATGTGTGGGTCTGAGTCTATACACACATACGTGCGCACACACACACACATACCACCAACTCTAATCTCTATAATATTTGGCTCAAATCTAAGCTGGAAAGAGTCTCTACACATAAATTAGATTACAAAACAGGCTGCCAAAGATAAGTTTCAAATGAATAGGAAACAAGTAGCGCACAGAAGTGGTGGAGAGAGAAAATTGAAAGACGACAATAAGCAAATAGGGAGAGAAAGAAACATCATCGTACGCAGGAAGGTAAACCCGTATAACTGTTCTTATAGTCAGATCCTTTTGGCCTAAGCAGAAAATTGAGCAAGAAAGCAGTTTATGTTATGGAGACAGATACTGACTCTGTCAGCAAAATAAAGGTGACTTCTAACTTCATGTGTCAGCCAACAGTTGTGGGTAAACAAGCATTTTCAGGACAGCATTAGGAAATATCAGGAATAAACACCTTCAGAGAAAAATACAACAGCATAAAAATGGCCTAAATAAATATATTCCGTCTTTCTCAATGTCTTATTATACTTTGTTTAGCTTTCCTTATGTTATTGCTTTTTAAAAAGATACTTTTATTCTCTTTATAAACCAGAGTACTTCATTTCCATGGAGCACTTGTTAGGTACCAGACATGGGACCCAATATTACATGTACAAAGATGAAAAGACACAATTTCTGACTTCAAGAGTGGGAAAACACTGTCACCATCTCTCTGTTTGATTTTCTAGGTAATCAAATGCAAAGCAGCTGTGCTATGGGAGGTAAAGAAACCCTTTTCCATTGAGGATGTGGAGGTTGCACCTCCTAAGGCTTATGAAGTTCGCATTAAGGTGAAATATTTTTCCATTTGTATTTCATTTTACATTTAAAAAACTCAGAGAATATTAAAATGGAAACATCAAAAAATCCGCTAAAAGGCATATCTTATATGATCATCCAGAAAATAAAATTACATTTGTTGTCAAGGAAAGGTATAAATATAAATTTTAAATGTTTAAAAAGTGATCAAAGAGTACATACAGTATAATTCCAGTAAAATACAAAAGAATTTATATGTTTGTACAGAAAAAAATTCCAATGGATATTTATCAAGACTTCAAAATCAATTAACATTATTTTCCAAGTGTTACCTTGCTATTTCTACTTGTTTTTTAAAGCGTGCATTCTTGTATAAGACTTAAATATTTCAGATTATTCTAAATTGTTTAATTCAAGAAGGGGAGGTAGAGACGGGTTTTAGACTGAATAACCTTGAGGATAAACCGAATCTTTCATATTTAGGATTAGTAGGGAGTATTAGCAAAACCCTTGAATATATTTTAGAAGCACAATTTCAGGAATTTGGGTATGTTATATTTATCTAGTTACAATCTTTTCTGAATCTGAACATCTTCTCTTTATTCTGTAGATGGTGGCTGTAGGAATCTGTCGCACAGATGACCACGTGGTTAGTGGCAACCTGGTGAGCCCCCTTCCTGCGATTTTAGGCCATGAGGCAGCCGGCATCGTGGAAAGTGTTGGAGAAGGGGTGACTACAGTCAAACCAGGTACAGGATTCACACTCAGGGAACACGCTTGGTTCACCATCCCAGGATTTCCCAGCCTGGATGAGGAAACCGAGGCAACGAGAGACAGAAGGGCTTGCAGAAGGTCACCGCGCAGCCAGGACTTCAGGGGTTTCCTCTTTCCCTCTCTGCCTGCCTGACTCAAGCATGTATGTCTTCAGGCAGGCATGTATTCTACCCTTCAACCATTATGTACTGAGTATCTACTAGACGCCAGGCACCAGGTTAGAGCCTGGATATACGTGAGGATCAAAAGGGACACAGTGCCTACCAGTGTGGCATTCATAATCTAGTAACTTCCGTGTTAGTGTTGCTGTACACTGTCTTCTGTCAGGGCCCAGACAGAAGTAGAAACGGAAGGAGGGAAAAAACTTAAATATAGAAACTGTTCAGTGCTGAGTTCACAAAATGGAGGCTGCGTGGTTACGGCTGAATAAACATGACCTTTTCTTAGGTGACCTATGCTGCTCCTTCACCAGTTTCCTTTTCCAACATGGTCTCTCTTCCTGAGCATGGAATCAATGAAACAGGCTAGGTGAAAGGAAATGAAAGAAACATAGAAGGAAACGTCCCGCCATCAACAATATCTGCCTTATTACCTTTAGCCATGCTTAAATGCAACTGGTTACAGATTACTAATTATTTTATCTTCAATATTTATTTTACCCTAATCTTACGTATTAATATAAATACTTTTAGAAGCAAAGGGTTAATAACTAGGACATTGCCATACTATCATTTTCACATAAACTTTACCTATAAAATGTTAATGCACCAACCATTTTTCTTGATCATGTGGAATGTATAGCATAGGTGATTGAAAATAAAAATTATATTTAATTCTTAAAAATCACTTTAGCCTGTAGATTCACCCTGCCCCCTTACCAAATACCAATTTAAACTGTGAACAGAAAATAATAAAATAAACTGTCCAAATTAGGTTTTAGCTCTATTTCTTTTAGCTAGAAATAAATTAACAACAAAATGGCAGCCTTACTTTTTACCCCTACTCCCTCCACCACAACAGGAAAAGTAGATAATTCACAAATTATCAGCTAAAAATATTTGTAAGTCAATTCTTATCCTAAAAGAAAGTGCCTAACTTCTTGTGAAGGGCTGAAGCTTTCAGAGAAATTTCTGGAATTCTTCTTTGTCTCATTTTTGTTAGTTTTTCTGGAGAAAAAAAAACCTAGAATTTTTTTAAAGCATTCATTTCATAAAAAAGATAAGCACAATCACTTTGAAAAGCCAAGAATTGGTTCAAAATTCTCGTATGTATTTTAAATCAATATTTTACAAAATACCAGATCTTCCCAATATCTACGGGCCCTATAATAGATGACTTTCAACTAAAATTTGTATTTATAGTAAGAATATTTAAGATTTAATTAAAGTTTAAATATAATGATATTTGCAAAGCCTCCAGGAGAAATCAGTACACTGCATAAAAGTTAACTATTAATACAGAGGAAGCAATTTTTTTAATCTGTGGGATCTCCCACATTTGTGTTTTCTCTTTAGGAATCCTCAGGCACTTATAAACCCAAACTGAAAACAATGCTGTGGCAGGCATTGAAAAATGACATAATTATGATTGAACTCTAATCCTTAAAGACTGTTAAAGAAACATGCTTCTAATCAATACACCTGAGCTTTAAGTTTTTGCTGTATTAATTCCTGCATAGAAATTTAAGAAGAACTTGTTTTATTCCTCTCCAGGTGATAAAGTCATCCCGCTCTTTACTCCTCAGTGTGGAAAATGCAGAGTTTGTAAAAGCCCAGAAGGCAACTACTGTGTGAAAAATGAGTAGGTTTCTGATGCTCTCTTTACACAGACTTTGAGTTTGCACATTAGTTATAATCCTGTCTCAAGCCTTTGTGTGTCTGTATATTGCACTGCCCAGTCTGAGCAATCCTCGGGGGACCCTGCAGGATGGCACCAGGAGATTCACCTGCAGGGGGAAGCCCATTCACCACTTCGTTGGCACCAGCACCTTCTCCCAGTACACGGTGGTGGATGAGAATGCAGTGGCCAAAATTGATGCAGCCTCGCCCCTGGAGAAAGTCTGCCTCATTGGCTGTGGATTTTCGACTGGTTATGGGTCTGCAGTTAATGTTGCCAAGGTGGGAATGACAATGGATAAGAAAACTGCTTACATTCAGACTGTCAGGAACCAAAAGTGAAGCAATTTCTTGCAAGAATCATAGATTATTTTTGTAGACTTGAAGTGTCGATTATGAGTACAAAAATGACCCAGAAAGAATTGAGAGTGCATGCTAGAAATTTCACCAATTTATTGCAGATAAAAAGTTGTTAAGAGTAAAGATGTCGTTTACAATAATTTTTCCTCTGAATTTGCTGTTTATGGGAGCATGAAATTTTAGGCCTGAGAACTCATGTAGTAATTCATTCAACAATTAGCACCTATACAAGCCTCAGGCACCAGAGTTTCTGCTAGGTTCTGAGATAGCAAAAGTAAATGAAATAAGCGTTTGCCCTTGAGGAGCATCTAGTCTGTGGATCCTCTACTCCCAGAATTAGGATCAACAGTAGAGTCCAAAACCTTACCTGATGCACTTCCAAAGCAAGGCTCACCCACTCTGTGGATTCTTAGACGGAAAGTAATGAAGCTTCAGTGATGCGTAATTCACTCATTATGGGATTTCACTGCTAAAACGAACTCCCCTGCCATGAACACACACATATATTTCAGAAGTGGTAAATTTCAAGCAGAAATTCTTTAAAGGCTCCTCATCTGAGTAGGCTGAAAATCTAGTAGTATGCTTTATTTCATGAAACAGAGCTCCAGAGTTATAAAGATATTCGACCACAGTCTCAGTGCGGAGACTAAAATATCTTTTTAATATGAGAGCTGAGATTAAAATATCTTTTTCAAATATCCTGCTGAATCTTAGCTCGCAATACATAATTATTAGTGTTTTAAAATCACAGTCACGAGTCTTATATTTTTCTAAGTAAGGTAGAAAATGGTGTTGTCCCCATAGTATGAATAACACTTGGTGAATGAATGAGTGAATAGACACCCTTAAGGGAATAGAAGGATGAGATTACCTGGGACAGGAAAGCATGTTACCCACAATGAAGACTGACTGTGGGAGACCAGGTTTAATAAATAACCACTAGCCAACCAAAAAAAAAAATTCAGAAGGCATCTTTTCCAAATTTCTGACTTTAGCACTTAGTCCCTTGTTCAGTTGCCTCATCCGTGTTAGCAGGTGGTCAAAGAGAGCCTACCCAAGACAGAAGATGAGGCTACTCATAACAGTAGATTGTATTTATTATTGACATAGAGACAAATGTTTCATTGCTGTGTTGTTCGCTAGTGTATTTTTAAAGCAGGGATATACTGGTCACAACTACTGAACATAAATGAACCAAGGCGTTAATTACTGAGAGTTTAAGTGGAATATTTTTCAGGCTCCTGGAGTAGCCTTTTCCACTAATTTTATTTTCCAAATATTGCCTTTGTGTATGTATGAGATATTGAAGCTAACTATCATAGGATTTCAGCAATCGAGAGTCCCTTCAAGATTGTAATCACTGCCATCTGGATCTCAAAGATCATCCAGTCCCCTGGTTTCCAGCCTGACCTTCCCATTGGAGTCACCTGGGAACTGAGTTCCACCTGCAGAGATTCTCATTTAATTGACAAGGGCTATGACCTGGACAGTGGGATAGTTTGTAAAGCTCCCCAGAAGAATCTAATATGCATCAGTTTGACAACCACTCAACTAGTTCATCCCCTTGAATTTAAAAATAAAGCAACCGAAGTCAGAAGAGATTTTGATAAAAGGTTGGACAGAAGAGTCTGAGTAGCTCTTGATAAACACGTAGGCATGGCACTTTATAAAGCTTAGGCACTTTCTAACAATCATTACTTAATCCATTTTTGCATTTTCTGAAAACATAGGTCACCCCAGGCTCTGTCTGTGCTGTGTTTGGCCTGGGAGGAGTCGGCCTATCTGCTGTTATGGGCTGCAAAGCAGCTGGAGCAGCCAGAATCATTGCGGTGGACATCAACAAGGACAAATTTGCAAAGGCCAAAGAGTTGGGTGCCACTGAATGCATCAACCCTCAAGACTACAAGAAACCCATCCAGGAGGTGCTAAAGGAAATGACTGATGGAGGTGTGGATTTTTCGTTTGAAGTCATCGGTCGGCTTGATACCATGGTATGTACCACGATATGCCCTGAGATTTCTGTCTCTGCAACCTGGAAGATGCATTTAGGCAGCAAAATATATGTTCTATGTATAAAGGATATTTTTAATGATGAACGGAAATTTCCCATCATCTGTTACCTGGCTTGTTTAATTTTTGTTACGGGAAATCTTTTCTTCCATCAACTATGCAAACCTGTCTCAAGTCATATTTCCTCTAGA
Organism: Theropithecus gelada; assembly: GCF_003255815.1. NCBI lineage: Eukaryota > Metazoa > Chordata > Mammalia > Primates > Cercopithecidae > Theropithecus > Theropithecus gelada. The sequence continues at coordinate 96,833,959 of NC_037672.1, read as the reverse complement.
GGAAAAGAAAAGGGCTTGTTTTTCTTAACTGAGCATTTACAGATTTACTTTATTAATTTTTAGTTAAAGACTGTAAGTTCAAGTAAACATAAATAATACAAATTCTGTTCTCAAATTGAAATGTTCTATTTTTCTCCCACATTCTTAAAAAAATGGCTCAATAATTTTGCATATGTTCTTAATAAATTCCAAATTTTTAACATGTTACTATTTGGCCAAAAGAAATGAGCAATTTTAGGCCAACTGCTGTTTTATTAACAACAATATGCCCTAAGGAAATTGACTGCTTTGAGACATCACTGTATTTTATCACAGAAACGGGACAGTGCCTGGCACATAGCTAGTACCCAATACTAGTTGGACTGAATACTTTGAAAAGTCAACAGTCTCTACTAAAAATACAAAAATTAGCCAGGTATGGTGGTGTAGCACATACCTGCAATCCCAGCTACTCCGGAGGCTGAGGCAAGACAATCACTTGAACCCAGGAGGCGGAGGTTGCAGTGAGCCAAGATCGCACCATTGCACTCCAGCCTGGATGACATAGTGAAACTCCGTCTCAAAAAAAAAAAGGAAAGAAAATAGAAAAAAAGAAAAGTCAATAGACTTTACCACCCCCCAAAGTTTAAAAGCTATGCATCTCATAGCATTGCTTATAGATTATATGAGACAACGCATGTGATATACTTAGCGCAGTGCTGCCTGTCATATAGTAAACTCCCGATAAATATCAGCTGTCTTTTTTTTTTTTTTTTTTTAGTTTTTTTGGTTTTTGAGACAGGGTCTCACTCTGTCACCTAGGCTGAAGTGCAGTGGCATAATTATAACTCACTGCAGCCTCAACCCCCGGGACTCAAGCGATTCTCCTACCTCAACCTCCAAAAGTGCTGAGAGTATAGGCACGGGCCACCACACCCAGCCTCAGTTGGCATTATTGATATGAAATACTATTTCTAATCTTGCAGTGCTTACATCATCTTTGGCTTATTACATGGTATTTCTTCCAAACAGTTACAAATATCAATTGCAATGGGAAACAGATCTCTAGCTATATTTCACCTACCCAGAATTCTCTAGAACCCTACTCAAAAAGTCTCCAGAAACCAACAAATTTCCATTGCTGAGGTTTTCTAGAAGGTCCAGCAGTGTGGGTAACAGGGAGTGGCACCCTAAGATCAAAGCTCTCGGCAGCCTTGACCTGGGACAGATGCCACAGAGGAATAAAATGTCAAAAGAATTCAACATTTTCCAGGGCTACAGCTTTTCTCTTTATGCTCTATTTCCATATTTTCATCCATTTTCTCATGTGGAACTCGAACGTACCTTATCTTTATCTCAAGATACCAAATGTCTGACAGCCACATGTTCTGAGGATGTGTGGTCTTCCAAAGGTCAGAATCCAAAATCAAAGAACTAATCATTATATACTACAGGGATCCTAAACCATTTTCTAAATACAGAACGTGTTCCAAAAGCTGACTAGAAAACATTTTCTGAACTGTCTCTTGAGGTTTCCAAATAATCAGTGTATTTTAATGTAAAACCAATATGTATTTGGGGAAGTAATAAAACAATATTTAAAACATGTCCATTTGAGAAATGGACAGTAGAATAGGAATCCACTTAAGAAGGAGACCATCAAAAGGACAAGAGACAAATTTCAGTGATGTAATCATTTATCTTGTTCACCGTCAAAATATCTGGTTGAAAGTACTGGGTTCAAAATACCTATGTAATAAATCAATGAAAAATGATTTAACCAACTCACAGATCCCTGAGAATTACGTGATGATGAAATTTTACGCTTTATGTATGTTTATAATGATGTCTGCCTCCTTATTCCTTTATTAGGAAGAACTAAATGCACTCCAATTTATTCATCCATTCTTTCATTAAAAAAAAAAACACTTTCTGGGCATTTCCTAAATCCAAAGCACTATCCTATGCAAAAAAGGGGAATGAAGGAGCAAAAGACATAATCTCTTTCCTCTACACACTCACAATCCAGTTAAGCCTATTACATGGTATTGTGCATTATGAGTAAAAACTATGCCACTCCACGTTAAAGATGCCAAATATTCACTTTATTCCAGATGGCTTCCCTGTTATGTTGTCATGAGGCATGTGGCACAAGCGTCATCGTAGGGGTACCTCCTGATTCCCAGAACCTCTCAATAAACCCTATGCTGCTACTGACTGGACGCACCTGGAAGGGGGCTGTTTATGGTGGTATGTAGTTGGGCTCAAGTGCCAAATTCTCATTAACATCAATATATCTCCACTTCTACAATTGACAAGGCACGGTTTTGAAAACAAATCAAAAATAAATTAAAATTCCTTTTCTATCTACAGTCTCCAAATCAACTAGATATGGAACTAATGCAGACAGAAGGTCCCAATATAAACTCTTCTGTTGTCACCATAACCTAGGATCTTTTATCTCCATCTGTTTTTGTACTTGTGACTGTGTAAGGCATGGACATTTTTAGTAGAACATGGAAATCTACAACAATATTTCATATCTACGCCCAAATTTAGACAACCGATAAATTTGCTCCTCAATTTTGGGCATAAACATCTGTACTATTATTTCTATGTGAGAGACCAAAGAACTAAGAAACTTTATCTGTGATTTGTTTTACGTCAAGGCACTGTAAAAGCATATTGAAGTACTCTATCTCTTCTTATCCTCAGTTATAGCAGTCTGAAATGCAGCACCTTTTCTAAACTTGTATTTATATGGAAAATTTCTTCAATTCTTCTACTGACCCTGGTCGAATCAACAATGATACTGTTTTCTTTTCAGGCTTTAAGAGTAGAGAAGGTATCCCAAAACTTGTGGCTGATTTTATGGCTAAGAAGTTTTCACTGGACGCATTAATAACCCATGTTTTACCTTTTGAAAAAATAAATGAAGGCTTTGACCTGCTTCGCTCTGGGAAAAGGTAGAGTTTAAGTTAGTTTTCTGTTTTGCTTTTTTTTTCTACCACAGGGGATTGTCTAGCAGAGAATGAAAAAGGTGGAAGGATGAGAGAAAATAGTCTCTTGGTTCTCCATTACCTGTTCAGTCTTTGCATGGAGCACTTGTAGGATCATACTGTGAGAAGCTGAAACCAGTTGCTTTGCATTTCCTATTCTGCTGAAGTCAAATTATGTTGATTACTGCAAATCTGAATGATCTGAGCCACTCAGCCTTCCTTAAAAGAGAACACTCACGTTTGCCAAAAAAAAACAAAAAAAAAAAAACACAAAAAATAAGTCTGTTTAAACAACCATAATTATAACATGGTGACTTTGAATCCTCATCCTTCTACCTATGTAAAGCTGACACTAAGTGTCTGCATATTTAAATAATTTTCAGGACGTCTTCGACAATTTCATTGCAGGAGTAGGTGGAACTACATTGGAATTGTTTTCTAGGTAGATAATACTAGTTTTTCTCTTTTTCTTTTGTAGTTTAAGAAAACTTTTTTTTACCAATATAAGTTATCATAAAAGAGAAGAGTACTAAGCACTATTTTAAATGTTTGTCATAAATTTTCTCCGAAGCTTAGAAAAATAAGCCAATTCTATTTTCTATCTCTAACATTTAACAGTTACAACCAGCTAATAAAATGCATTTTGTCACCTGCATTTACATGAGGCACAACTGGAAACAGGCAGTTATATCTAACCTTTGTCTTCTAGTCCAGAGTCTGAGATTTTTGTGCTATCCCACACTTATTTTCATGAGATTTTCAACTTTAAATAGTATTTCTTTGGCATTCATACAATCATTATACTAGATACTTTAACTGACAACATTCTTGAGGAAGGAAAGAAACTAGCACTCACAGACCACCGGCTATTCTACTAAGTATCTTACCTGCATTATCTCATGTGATTTCCAAACAGTGCTCAGTGTCAGTCTCTATCTCACTATCTTAGGGAAGAGAAACTGAGACACAGAAAAGACATGACTTTGCCAAAATCATCAAGTGGTAGTAAGGGGAGTCAGGATTCAAAAGTAGATCTTGTTATTAGCAAATCTATTCACTTTCTATTGAACCACACTGTCCCTCAAAAGCGCGTGTACATATGGAAAACAGTAGTCATCAAACGTTAGTTATCATTGTCAATATCATCATTGGGATCATCATCATAAGATTGAAAAGATGATGGCAAATATAGAGATGAACAAAACCAGAGGACAGTGTTGAGCAACATAAGAAGTCATGAGGCATGCCTAAATTCATTTTATGAGAATGTCATATAGTAATATGCATATGTAAATATAATTAATCCTATCAATAAGCAAAGATTTAAAATTGTAATATTGAATATTGGTAAGAATAAGGTGAGTTGGGCACTTTCATGTACTTTCAGTAGTAATTGATACATACTTCTGGAAGAGCAATTTGGTAATATGTATCAGAAACCCTTAAAAAAATAACTGAATCATTTGCTTCAGCAATTCCATTTCTAGAAACCTATTCTACAGAAATAATCAACTATTCAAATATACATATATGTTTACTCATTAGAACTTTAGAAACATTCTAAAGTTCAACACAAGGAAAATAAATTCATAAATTCCAGTCATCTATTAGAAATGAATGAAACCACCAAGAAGAAATGACTACATTGGGAAATTCTCATGATGTAATTTTAGTCTCATTTAATGAAGAATATAAATTGTATATATTGTATATGCAATGTCTCAAATTTTCATCAAAAACAGTAAAACATGCACATATTTCTAGAAAAAGTTCATAGAAATTCAGGAAAACATTGAGAATTATTATTTCTAGGTTGGGAAATTATGGATTAGTTTTACTTTCTTCTTTCTGCTGTCTTGCATTCCCTGAATTATGTGCATATATTTTTCTCATATATGCATATGCATATACATATATATGTTAAAAATTAAAATTATTAAAGAGTCACAAAAACTACCATTTTCTAAAAATATTTATTCATGAGAAGTTGGTTTATAGAAAGGGCATTAGTTCTAGTGTAAATGTTCCATTTGTAATCTTCACAAGAATGAAGAATCTTAGAATTAATACAAATCGACTTTATTCTCTACTTCTAAGAATCCTTAAACATCTCTGTATCAAAGGTCTTTTAAATTTCCAGCATGGTCTTAACTTTGTTAAATTATCAGTTCTTTCAGGCAAGTTATCCATCATCTTATGATTTTTGCAAATTTGTATTTGGGTTTGAATCCCAACACTCCATACTAGATGTGCTACCAGAGCAAGTTATAAATCTTTCTAAGTCTCAGTTTTTATAATCTCTAAAACAGAAATAATATGGAAACCTACCTCCTAGTGTTGATGTTTAGGTTGAAGTTTAAGAAAATGCAGAAAGAAAGTGACAAATAGTAAGAACTTACTGCAAGTTATTATCTAGTGTTGTTTTATATTCCTTATTATACTAGGGACGTGGGCATGCAAAAATGATTTTTTGAAGATGCTAATGTAGAATTGAAGTCTAAATGACAGGCATATTCAGAATGTTGTGAGTGAGATTAAGATTAGAGAATAAATAAAAATAAAAAAATAAAAAAATAAAAAACAAGAGAAAACCAAAGAGGATGAATTTCCTTTGACTTGAACCAAATGTATAAATAGCGTAGCTGGGATCACAGACAGATTTTCACTAAGACAACTCAAATGCTCCTTGGACTCTCACATGGAAGCATGTGGGTTGTCTAAATGTTAACAAGTCTCTTCTTTCCTATTGCAGTATCCGTACCGTCCTGACGTTTTGAGGCAATACAGATGCCTTCCCTTGTAGCAGTCTTCATCCTCCTCTACTCTACATGATCTGGAGCAACAGCTGGGAAATATCATAATTCTGCTCTTCAGAGATGTATTCAATAAATTACACATAGGGGCTTTCTAAAGAAATGGAAATTGATGGGAAATTATTTTTCAAGCAAAAATTTAAAATTCAAGTGAAAATTAAATAAAGTGTTGAACAGCAGCTGGGAAATTGAAGCCAATAAACTGTCCTTCTTAACCATTCTACTGTGTCATCTTTGCCATTGAGGAAAAATATTTCCTGTGACTTCTTGCATTTTTGGTACCTTCATAATCTTTAGTCATTGAATCCAGTGGAGGGGAACCTTCACTTGCCCTGAACACACACCTGCTGGGCCACTGTGCTTGAAATCTCCTACCTCTATCTCAATTTTCACTGTCGGCATTTTCCTTTTTTAAATAAAATGTACCAAATCCCTAGGGTAAAAGCTATGGTAAGGTAAAGGATAGACTCATATTTACAAGTAGTGAAGGTCCAAGAGTTCTAAATACAAGAAATTTCTTGGGAACTCAAATAAAATGTCCCACATTTTACTGCAATAAAGGGTAGTGTTTTTATGGCTTTTATACTATTTCTTTATGGTTGATGTACAATTGATTTTTAAAAATAATAGCAGATTTCTTGCTTCATATGACAAAGGCTCAATTACTAATTGTAAAAACTGAACTATTCCTGGAATCATGTTCAAGAAATCTGTAATTTTTGCTCACAAAAGTACTTCCTTGACTAAATAGTATTAGTTTATGGCTATAAATGATTATTTAGATGATGACTGAAAATGCGTATAAAGTAATTAAAAGCTATATGGTGGCTTTAAGTGTAGAGATGGGGTGGCAAATGCTGTGAACTCAGAATGTAAAATTGGTAACTGAGAAATGGGACAAACACCTACATAAAATATGTATATATATTCCAGTGTAGAAATTATTGGCTAGGTCTGTAACCAAGTATTGCACAGAAGTGCCTTCATAGGTGCTGAAACAGGATTATGAGAGTGACAGACACAGGAATGAACAAGACAGGGAGAAAATGTGCATGGTTGTGAGAATATATTGCTTTGATTCTTTGACTTCTCATGATATATGAAAACAAATAAAGTTGGGGGTTGACTTCAATAATATCATGAACATATTTGAAATGAAATTCTGAGCATGGAGAAAAATTTAAATTCTGGTATTAAAAAATAATTTAAAAATATAGACAAGAAAAAAATGTTTTCATATATATGACCAAAAAAAAGATATTTCTAAAATCCTGGTGCTTTTTCATTTAAAAATAGACAACCGAAGAGGAAAATGAACAATGATGGAAATTCATGGAGGAGGAAATTAAAATGGCAAAATAGCATATTAAATGGCACTGAGCCTTGGAAGTGGTCAAAAATAAATAAAGCAAAATGAGATATTACTGCTTACCTATTAGCTTACACGGTTGGTAGAAATGTGCATTGTCGTAGGTTTCTGACAAACAATTTGTGAGTTTTATTAATATTTTAAACATGCATAGCCCAAGCAATATCACACTTGAGAATCAACTCTGTAATTATACTTGTGTATAAGACTATAGAAACAAGGCCATTAGCTATAGCCTTACTTGCAGAAGAAACAAAAATTTTTAAAGTGGCTGACTGATTGACAGAATAAGGAATGATAACTCCTTATTTTGAATGGTAAGTTGATCTTATAAAAAAAAAAAAATAGGAGACTGGGCATGGTGGCTCATACCTGTAACCCCAGTGCTTTGGGAGGCCAAGGCAGGTGGATCACTTGAGCTCAAGAGTTCTAGACCAGCCTGGGCAACATGGCAAAAACCTGTCTCTACAAAAAAAACACAAAAATTAGCCAGGCATAGTGGCACACAACTGTAGTCCCAGCTACTTGGGAGGCTGAGGTGGGAGGATCGCTGGAGCCAGGAGGCACAGGTTGCAGTCAGCCATGAAGGCACCATCGCACTACAGCTTGGGCAACAAAGCAAGTCCTCATTTCAAAAAAAAAAATTGTATCTAAAAATCTGGAGAAATTACTATGATGCATCAGAAAGTATAAAAAGCAAGTACAGAATAATGTGTTATTATATGATCCAATTTTTGTGGAAGACAAAACAAAACAAATTAAAATTCCTATTTATTAGTATATAGGTTCATATGAGCAGGGAGACATAGAAATGTGTGAAACAGGCTGTTCCCCTGAGAAACTGGATCTGAAGAGTTGAAGAACTAAAGTTAACTTTTGAATCATAACTGTTTTGAACAAAATTATGTAATTTCTTTACATACTATTTTTGAAAGTCTTGAATAGAGGCAGGACAATCAACTTTCTTTAACAATTTCTTCAAGAATATCAATCACATTCTTTAATCATTTGTAGGAGCTTCACATCAATATTGTCAGTTATGATGAGATTTATGATTGTATTACTTTTTTACCTTATGAAGAAACAGTAATGAAAGATTCTAGCTGCCAACATGTATATGTAATTGTGAAATAATTTAAAGGTATTGTAATGGAGATTTTAATTACTTAAAAATATTTCTGACCAAATAAACGTCAAAATAATATAAACTATCACAGCCACCTCTAAAGCCTTGGGATGATAGTGCTCATAGAGTCATAGAAATGTTTTTCTTACTGGATCATTCAGGAACCTAGGATTATCAATGGCAAACATATAAGTCTGGATGTAAGAAAATTCTCATAGGCCTTAATAGAAAACTTTTAGAGCTATTAAACATGAAATTATTACAAGGTCAAATAGATTTTTGGCTATCAGACTTGCAACATTAATGCGAACAAGCTCTTAGAGTTACCTGGGTAGTCCTGGATTTTGCCTTTTATCTCCCAAGTGGCTTATAAATGGATTTTTTCTTTTTCTTTTTTCTTTATTTATTTTATTTTTATTTTTATTTTTATTTTTTTTCAGAAGGTGCCTCACTCTATCCCCCAGGCTGGAGTGCAGTGGCGCGATCTCCGCTCACTGCAAGCTCCGCCTCCCTGGTTCACGCCATTTTCCCGCCTCAGCCTCCAGAGTAGCTGGGACGACAGGCGCCCGCCACCACGGCAGGCTAATTTTTTTTTTCTTTTTTTTTTTTTTTTTTTTTTAGTAGAGACGGGGTTTCACCGTGATAGCCGGGAGGTCTCGATCTCCTGACCTTGTGATCTGCTCACCTCGGCCTCCCAAAGTGCTGGGATTACAGGCGTGAGTCACCGCACCCGGCCTCAATTCTCAAGAGATTTTTATGATATTATAGTCTTCTTTCATGTATATCATATCTTTTCTCTTTGCAAATATTAATAGCTTTTAAAAAGATTTTGTATTTTTTCACTTCATGGATTATTTCTTCCAACTTCTATTTTCTTTGCTATGTTTCTATCTTTCCTATTACAAAGCTAGAATCACTCCACATGTCTAATGATCTTGGTTGTCTTCTGTTGCAGGATGGGGCACTAATGAGCTATTGGGAAGCTCTGAAACATGGGTGGCATCAGTGTCATGTGAGACTCACTATAGAGCTATCTGGTGGGATTAATTGCTGGGGAATATAAAGTCAGTAAGGGTGGGTATTTTCTCTTGGGCTGGTCAGATTTTTCAAAGGATGATTTTGGAAGTTTCTGTTTAGAAGACACATGCCCAGCTGCCAACACTCCGGGGCCGAAGAGGGCAATTGAGAATTGAAAATCATCCCAGCAGAATAGAAATCCAATAGAAACATAAAAGAGCTCAATAAATGTATGCCTTGGTGTACCTTTTCTCCAGAAGATAACTAATGAAGTTCCCCCAAACTGATAATTAATTCAAAGAAAAATGTGATATCTGACAAGTTGACACTCTCACCCTGGGGAGAGGGAAGGGATTCCCAGGATGAGGGTGGGGAGGCTCCAGGATGGCAGGTGTGTCCAGATGCAAAGCACCTCCTCCCCACATGGGAGTAAGTCAAAGACTCCAGGGAGATACACAGCTGGGAATAAAATTTCCAGTGACTATATAAACAATCATGCTGTGTCTCAAGCAATTTAAATGGATATAAAGTTGACATGTTCTCAAAACATATGCTAAAAAACTCAAAAGTGGCTTTAAGGCTGACATACACATACAAAATATATGTCTATAAAATGAAAATAATATTAGAACATACCTCATAGAGTTATTCTGAGGTTTACATGAATACATAATTTGAACCATTTGGAACAGCAACTGGCACATGCTGAGAGTGACAAGGATATTAGTTATTATTATTCTTTCGGTTGTTAAACTCCAGAGTTAGGCTTCCTGGAATCCTGGCCCCACTACTTGCTGTGTTACGTTGGGAAATTTATGCAATCTCTCTAAACCTCAGTGTCTTCATCTGTACAATGTGCACAGCAATGGTATTTACCTCATAAGTTAATGCTAAGCATTGCACTAAATGAGGCAATGTATGCTCAAAAGCTAGCATAGTCAGCACTCCATAAATGTTAGGTATAAATAGTAATCATTTGTGTTTTTTACAAAAATTTATGTTTTAACTTCAAAAAGGAAAAAACTCTCCACCATTAAAGAACTCTTTAGTTTTTAGATAGCTTTATATTGCGACAAGCACACTATTTGTATAACTCTGTATTGTTTTAATAAACACTTTGCATTTCTACATCATCTCAGTAATTACACGTTTAAGCATCTGCCAAGAACATTTTCAGGATAATTTAAAATACATCAATACATCATCAAAACACTTTTGGAACACTCAGATGGTTTATAGTTTGGCTCTCACAGAGAAGACTGGATGGAACATCTTTGCTTTTGGATTGGGCTTCTTAGATTATTTCCCAACTCCTTCACATAAGGAAAGTACACAAACATTTTGCTCTCTCATACATGCTCTTTATGGCAGAATTCCAGGCTTCACAGCCACAGCCAGTCCAGCAAGCATTTCAGCTCCCTCAACATCTTTGGCTTCAGTACCAAAATCAAAATGAAATGCTAACTGAGAAAGAATTCATGGCTTTGAATGTGGGTATTTTCAAAAATTCCTCTAGGAACTTAAAATTTATTCTATTTATTGTAATATTCTATAGATTATTTCTATAGCTATTTCATTCTCAAGTTCTATTTATTGCTACTAAAGTCCCTCTCCCACTCTTAATTTTGCACCCCATCCCCAAAAATGCTTTAAAGACTGTTATTTACACACATACATGAAATGTTACAATTTTTCTAGCAACCTTTACAATAATATTAGTCTTCCCATTTTGCCAAATGATTATCCCCCCAAATGAAGAATTTGTACTGAAGATACTTTCTGCCAGTTACAACATTATTTCTTAGATTGAGGTAAATTATTGGCCCATGGAGAAAAGGAGACAGTTGGATCTCTTACAGAGATGCTAGTCTGTCCTTCTCGAGGCTTTGGAGTGATATCTTCGCACTACTCATCATTACCTGTACAATTATATTAGAGATGCCAGTCCTTGCCTTCCACTAACCTTCAAGAGCACTTGTGGTAATTTGTTACATCAGTAAGAGAAAATTAACACACTTCTGTAGCAAACATGGCCGTCTACGGTCTGTGGGTAGACACATCTCCCTCTTTGAGCACAACCTGGAAAAGCTCTCCAGTTTTAAGAAGTCATAAGATTAGATTAGGTTCACCTGGATAATCCAAGCTAATCTTCCCATCTCAAGACCTTTAACTGAATCATATCTACAAAATCCATTTTTTTCCATGTAAAGCAACATAATCCTAGATTCCAGGGGTTAGGAGTGGACATCTTTGAGGGCCATTATTCTGCCTAGCACACAGGGGATTGCTGACCCAAACAGAACCAAACATATCATCTCTCTGGATAAGCTGAATTTAGGATATAGTAATTGGTGGAAATGTAATATAGAATTGGGCTGGCTTACAGAGACACACACAGAGAAAGAAGCAGAGGAAAGTGATGCCCTGTGACCCCTAGAGATTGACAGGGTTATCTTTGGACATTCCAGATGTTGCTCCAGGCCTGCCATGGCCCTCTGATACTAGAACACTGACACTCAATCATGTGACAACTGCTCCTCCCCCCACAGCCATTTAAACTTTTAGAAGGTGGGGCAAAGAGTAAGCACAGAGTAGCTGCCAGATGGTATTAAGAAAGATCTCCTGGCTCTATGGAGTTTGTCCCAAAGTGCTTTTGGCAGTTCATGGAGCCATGTGTTCATGAAGCGATGGAAGCTCATAAGTGGATATCACATTTCCAAATCCATTAGGGCCTTGAAAACAAGGTGGTAGTGGCTATAATTCCTTCAAATGCTCTGTCTATAGGTGTGAGAGAGGTTTAAACAGAAAAATGTATAAAAGGAGGTACTAGGGGAGAAAAATGTTTTCAAGATTATTTGTCCATATGTTGATTGGATCTATACCTCTCAATTGCAACTCATCTTTCTTACTAAATCTTAATAAAATATCTTTCTTTCAAGGCTTCCTCACTCTCAAATTAGATGTCATTCATTTAATTTAGTCAACAAATATCCGAACGATCACCCTGTGCCATGCATTAAGTTAAGAGCTGAGAGTGCACAATGCAAAGACGAAGTAGGGTCTTCCTCTTTTGATTCCATGTTTAACTTTCTCCTGGCACTGACCACTTCCTGCTTCACAGGAGGGTTCTCTATCTTCTCTACCTGAACACAGCCAATCCCACTGCTAACATGTAATCTCTTAAAAAGGAGACACTGAATCTTCTCTATTATTGGACTGCTTATAGAACAGTGCCTGTCCTAACATAAAGGAGCACGAGAATTCAACAATATTTCATTAAACACCTATTCTACACATGAAACTAGGTACAGCTGATGATTTAAATGAAATTTAAAAACATCCCTGACCAGAAATTTCCAGTAGAATTTAGGAGACTTGTCTCTACACTAAATATAAATGGCAACAAAAGGGAATAGACCCTAAAACCACAGGAGGGATGCTAGTATGACAGGGATGGAGAGAAGTGAAGCACAACTGTGAGATGGAGTTAATATACCTCCACAAGGGCGACCTTGTTGGCTCTCAAGGTCGGCTCTCAAGAGACCTTGTGGCTCTCAAAGTTTGGGTAGGATTTGAATGGGCCAAAGAGACAGAGGGAAGAGAAAGAGCATGATGAGCAAGAGCTTGAGTAAGGAATGGATTCCTCTTTGGAGGACCACAGAGATAGAAGCTTCTAAAGAGCATGGGCCTTGTATTGGAGAATGGGGAGAAATAGTTGGATGAGAAGGCTAAAGCCAGGTTATCTGGGGCTATCTCCTTTCCCTTATACCTTTCCAAATGAGAAGCAACTGAAATCGTAGGACCTCCTTTGCTTTTCCATTGGGTGAATGTTTCTCGTTCTTGGTGTGAGTCTCAGTGCCTACATAATTAAAGCTTACTGAAGTGTTCCCTTGGCAATTTTAGAGAAATATGTCCTTTGTGCTAACATGTTCATATTGACAGATTATATCTAATTAAATAGTTGCCTGTATAGTTTTATGATGCCTCCAAGTGTGGGTAAACTCCTATTCTTGGAAAGTCATGAGGATACTTGTTACACTGATCAAAGGGCAATGGAAATGATCCAGTGAGGATTTTGCTCCATTTCTCACAATTATTTAAAATCTACCTCAAATGTCTGTTCCTCTACAATGTCTCCCGAGTCCTTCATTCTGAATAGCAACTCTGTCTCTGTTCCCAAAGCACTAACTGACCCCTGTGATAGGGCACTTCCCAGTCAGGCTGATATGTAGACTTGGTTGCCTGTGTGTCTTTTCCCCATAAACCGTGAACTTCCTTTTATGAATAATAATTGCAGCTGACATTTTGGAGGGTACTCCTATCTGCCAAACTCCATGATGAGTGTTTTACATGGATTTTTCCTTTATTCACTAAACAGTCCTTTAAAATGATGCCATTATTCATCTTCATCTTACAGATAAGGAAACTAAGGCAAAAAAAATTCAGTGAAATAATAAGTCCAAGTACACAGAACAAGTAAGGAATAGGGTTGGCCTGGTCCCAAAAGCCATGCCATCACTGTTGCCCCATACTGTCTCTTGGCACAGGCAGAGGTCATGTCTTATTCATTACTGCTACTCCACTGGACCCAACTTAGTGCCTGACACAGGGAGGGGTTCAGTCCATACTTACTAGTTTTGAGTCAAGCAGAATTGCCAGGCACGGTGATCCCCTTTGCTGTGACTAATTGGGAGTCTGATTCTCTGCTTTAAAGACAACCAGGGTGCTCTCTCTGCCCTACTTCGTTTTTCCTGTTTCCTTACTCCTCTTCCTTCGTAGCCACCCCATGTGAATTCAAAGTTGCAGCTTAGTGCAGACAAAGAGCATACAAGGCAAAACGACCAATGTGGGATTGAGAGAAGAGAAACGAGGAATTCCAGAGGCTGGGGGGGAGAGTGAGGAAAAGAGAAAGTGATTACAATTTATCACTTAACTTAATATTTAACCTAATGAAAACAAAATCTTATCTGGAATTTGAAAGTCAATATTTTGAGGGCTGGTTCAGTACCCTTTTCTTTGTTTTGACAGTCTGAGAATAATCCAATGGGTGTGGCTTAAAGACATCGGTCACGTGTGGAATTGGAATTGGATGTTACACAAGCAACAAAATAAATATCTGTGCAATACATCTGCTTTATGCACTCAAGCAGAGAAGAAATCCACAAAGACTCATCAGTCTCCTGGTCTGCAGAGAAGACAGAAACAACATGAGCACAGCAGGAAAAGTAAGCAAAAAATATATTACTGTTGGTAATATATTCTCATCAGTATAACAAAGAAAGGAATACAGTATTTGATGAATAATTTAAAATTATTATCTAAATTAGAAATGATACACTGAAATATGATATGCAATATACACCTCAATATGTAATGTATACTGAACTGCAGTGGAAATAAGCTATTCTTAAATATCTTCAACAGGAATGTATAAAACCTGTATCTATTAAGTCTTTATTTCCTACATTAAATAAATTTGCAAATATGATAGTTTATTCCAAACTAATGACTGATTTGTAAATCTAAAGTTAGAAAAGTCTTTAATCGCAAGTTATCTTTATAATAAGACACTATAATTCAAATGTGTTATTTGTATTCATATTTTTATGAACACAAGAAAGTTGTCTGACAGAAGTTTGATGAGAAGAATTTGATTCAGAAGACTCAAATATCCTTCAACCTTACTATAAAATATATTACAAAATGCTCTTTGATCTCACAGCATTAGAATCATTAAGGTTAAGCAAGACATCAACATACAAATTCTGATTAAAAGGGGTCCATTATGATACAATTCCGGAAATTTCCACAAAAATCCTATGGAACAGTATCTTCCCCATATAAAAGTTAATATGGTTTCACAGAAAACTAATAATACAATTTGAATAATAATACAATTTGAATCACTTAGCACTAGGAATACAGATATTTGTTTTTTTCTTCTATAAATGTGCGCTTATTTGTTCAATAAGTTTACAGGTGCATGTGGTCATTCAATATAATCAATTGATATTTTTTAATTGTTTAATTACATAAACCTGTGCAACTATTTCCAGTCATTTGTTGTGTTAGGAGTGTACCACACAGTAAAATATCTCACCATGATAATTCAATTTAAAGGTTCTGAGGCTTCTCTCTACGTTGTGTGACAAACAGGTTCATATCAATAAGACCGGTTGGAAATCACCAATAGCCCATTGTTACTGTTCTTATTCCACCTCACTTTACTTCCATTTATTACTAATTAATATTTACATTCCTAATAGAAAATTACTAAAATAAAGAAAATTCAAATTTACCAAACTCAACTTAAAATAATGAGTTCATAGAGCAAAAGTATAAACCAACTATATTAATGAAAATAATAACTGATGAAATAGACAATCCTCCCCTCTTGGGTGCAACATCAATAGCTTAGCTTTTTGACAGCATTTCATTTGTGTTTACCAATCCTGCATTTTGTTTCCCTCAAATGCTAAATGGTGACAATACTAACATCTCTTTCATGAAGTAGTTTTGAGAATTAAATGAATACTGTAAAGCACTTAGAATCATATCTGGTACATGATTAAATATTAGCCACTATTAAATATTAATATTTAAATAAATATTAGCCACTATCATTATTATTGCTATTTAACTTTTTGCTAACTTTTTAACATCACAGAGTACTGAAAATGTGAGGCTAGATTAATTGTTATTCTCTGTACAGCCAGCTTTCAGACCTCGGAAAAATTATTCAATCACTGAGTCAATTGATTCTCAATTATTTCGGCTGTAAAATAAGCCAATAATTCAATAGTACTGTCCTGGTAGCAGCCTTGTCAGGTTTAAAAATAATGCTCATTGTTTATAGCAGCACAATTTGCAAATGCAAAAATATGGAATCAACCTAAATGCCCATCAACTAACAAGTGGATAAACAAAATGTGGTACATGTACACCACGGAATACTACTCAGCTGTAAAACAGATGGAATAACGGCCTTTGCAGCAACTTGGATGGAGCTGGAGGCCATTATTCTAAGTGAAGTAACTCGGGAATGGAACACCAAATATCCAATGTTCTCACTTAAAAGTGGCAGCTAAACTGTGAGGACATAAAGGATAAGAATGATATAAGGAACTTTGGGGACTGAGGGAAAAGGGCAGTAGGGGGAATGACCGATAAAAGATTACATATTGGGTTCAGTCTACACTGCTCGGGTAAGGGGTGCAAAATCTCGGAAATCACCGCTAAAGAACTTATCCATGTAACCAAAAACTATTGAAATTAAAAATCAATCAATGAATAAATTTTAAAATAAAAATAAAAATAATGCATCTAATTTACCCAGCACAGGCCACAATGTGCCTGTCACATCATAAGCACCTAATAATAAGAAACTTCCTACTATTAGTACCTTCTGTCTAAGTATTCTGATATTTATTTTGGCATTGACCATGTTGAACATCCTAAAGTTGAAAAATTTGACAAATAAATAATGAAAATGAATTGGCAGAAAAATAAATCTCAGTTGAATTTTTTAATTATATTTGCAATTATGTTGATTCTTTCTAGAAAGGGCTCTGCAAACTATACATGCTTTACCACAATGAAGATGGTTTTTACAGTACACTTCCAAGCACTAGAAATATATGCTGAACTTTCTTTTTAAGAACATCTATAGATAAGCTCTGCTAGACAGAAATTCAAACACACTGTTTCTCCAGTTTTAAAATATACATGTGTGGGTCTGAGTCTATACACAGACACGTGCGCACACACACGCACATACCACCAACTCTAATCTCCATAATATTTGGCTCAAATCTAAGCTGGAAAGAGTCTCTACACATAAATTAGATTATAAAACAGGCTGTCAAAGATAAGTTTCAAATGAATAGGAAACAAGTAGCGCACAGAAGTGGTGGAGAGAGAAAATTGAAAGACGACAATAAGCAAATAGGGAGAGAAAGAAACATCATCGTACGCAGGAAGGTAAACCCGTATAACTGTTCTTATAGTCAGATCCTTTTGGCCTAAGCAGAAAATTGAGCAAGAAAGCAGTTTATGTTATGTGGACAGAAACTGACTCTGTCAGCAAAATAAAGGTGATTTCTAACTTCATGTGTCAGCCAACAGTTGTGGGTAAACAAGCATTTTCAGGACAGCATTAGGAAATATCAGGAATAAACACCTTCAGAGAAAAATACAACAGCACAAGAATGGCCTAAATAAATATATTCCATTTTTCTCAATATCATTTTACTTTGTTTATCTTTCCTTACGTTATTGTTTTTCAAAAAGATACTTTTATTCTCTTTATAAACCAGAGTACTTCATTTCCATAGAGCTCTTGTTAGGTACCAGACATGGGACCCAATATTACATGCACAAAGATGAAAAGACACAATTTCTGACTTCAAGAGTGGGAAAACAGTGTCACCATCTCTCTGTTTGATTTTCTAGGTAATCAAATGCAAAGCAGCTGTGCTATGGGAGGTAAAGAAACCCTTTTCCATTGAGGATGTGGAGGTTGCACCTCCTAAGGCTTATGAAGTTCGCATTAAGGTGAAGTATTTTGCCATTTGTATTTCATTTTACATTTAAAAAACTCAGAGAATATTGAAATGGAAACATCAAAAAATCCACTAAGAGGCATATCTTATATGATCATCCAGAAAATAAAATTACATTTGTTGTCAAGGAAAGGTATAAATATAAATTTTAAATGTTTAAAAAGTGATCAAAGAGTACATACAGTATAATTCCAGTAAAATACAAAAGAATTTATATGTTTGTACAGAAAAAAATTCCAAAGGATACATATCAAGGCTTCAAAATCAATTAACATTAGATATTTTCCATGTGCTACTTTGCTATTTCTACTTGTTTTTTAAAGCATGCATTCTTGTATAAGACTTAAATATTTCAGAATCAGTTACTTCACAGATTCTTCTAAATTGTTTAATTCAAGAAGGGAAGGTAGAGAACGGTTTTAGACTGATTAACCTTGAGGATAAACCGAATCTTTCATATTTAGGATTAGTAGGGAGTATAGCAAAACCCTGAATACATTTTAGAAGCACAATTTCAGGAATCTGGGTATGTTAGATTTATCTAGTTACAATCTTTTCTGAATCTGAACATCTTCTCTTTATTCTGTAGATGGTGACTGTAGGAATCTGTGGCACAGATGACCACGTGGTTAGTGGTACCATGGTGACCCCACTTCCTGTGATTTTAGGCCATGAGGCAGCCGGCATCGTGGAAAGTGTTGGAGAAGGGGTGACTACAGTCAAACCAGGTACAGGATTCACACTCAGGAAACATGCTCGTTCACGATCCTAAGATTTCCCAGCCTGTATGAGGAAACTGGCAATGAGGGACCAAAGCGCTTGCAGAAGGTCACCGCGCAGCCAGGACTTCAGGGGTTTCCTCTTTCCCTCTCTGCCTGCCTGACTCAAGCATGTATGTCTTCAGGCAGGCATGTATTCTACCCTTCAACCATTATGTACTGAGCATCTGCTAGATGCCAGGCACCAGGTTGGAGCCTGGAGATATGTGAGGATCAAAAGGGACACAGTGCCTACCAGTGTGGCATTCATAATCTAATAACTTCATGTTAGTGTTGCTGAACACGGTCTTCTTCCATCAGGGCCCAGACAACTAGAAATGGGAGGAGGGAAAAAAACATAAGTATGGAAACTGTTCTGTGCTGAGTTCACAAGGTGGAGGCTACACGGCTACAACTGAATAAACATGACCTTTTCTTAGGTGACCTATGCAGCCACGTCACCAATCTCCTCTTCCAACATGGTCTCTCTTCCTCAGCATGGAATCAATGAAACTGACTAGGTGAAAGAAAATGAAAGAAACATAGAAGGAGCCATCCACCATCAACAATGTCTGCCTTATTACCTTCAGCCATGCTTAAATGTGACTGGTTACAGATTACTAATTATAAAGAGAGAATAACTAGGACATTTCCATACCATCATTTTCACATAAATTTTACCTACAAAATGTTACGGGGTAACCATTTTTCTTGGACTTGTGGAATAGGTAGCATAAGTAATTAAAAATAAAAATTATGTTTAATTCTAAAAAATCACTTTCATTTTATTTTATTTTATTTTATTTTGTTTTATTTATTTTGAGACGGAGTCTCACTCTGTCACCCAGGCTAGAGTACAGTGGTGCAATCGCAGCTCACTGCAACTTCCACCTCCCAGGTTCACTCTATTCTCCTGCCTCAGCCTACCGAGTAGCTGGGACCACAGGCGCCCACCACCACGCCTAGCTAATTTTTTGTATTTTTAGTAGAGACGGGGTTTCACCATATTAGCCAGGATGGTCTCAATCTCCTGACTTCGTGATCTGCCCGCCTCAGTCTCCCAAAGTGCTGGGATTACAGTCTAGAAAATCACTTTAGGCACTAGTTTGGACCTGCCACTTCACCAAATACTTATTTGAACTGTGAACAGAAAAATAAAATGAACTGTCCAATTTGGGTTTCAGCTCCTACTAATTCCTTTAGTAGTAATAAATTAATAACTACTAAATAATAACTAATAACTGCTAAATTACTACTAATAATAACTACTAAATAATACTAGTAATCACTAATTAGTTAGTAATAAGTTAATAACAAAATGACACCCTTACTTTTTACCTGTGCTCACTCCACTATAACAGGAAAAGTAGATAATTCACAAATTACCAGCTAAAAACATTTCAAAGTCAGTTCTTGTCCTAAAAGTACCTAACTTATTGTGGAGGGTTGAAATTTCCAGAGGAATTTCTGGAATTGTTCTTTGTCCCATTTTTGATAGTTTTCCTCAAAAAAAGAACTAAGATCATTTTAAAAGCATTCATTTCATAATAAAGATAAACCTAGTCACTTTGAAAAGAAAAGAAGTAGTTCAAAATTCTCATTTTTATTGTAAATCAAACTATAACAAAAAACAGGTCTTATCAACATCTAGTGGCACTATTATACCCTACTTTCAACTACAATTTATATTTCTGCTTACATTAAGATTTAAATAGTTAAGGATTAAATTAAATGTTTGTAAAGCCTCCAGGAGAAATTGATACACTACATAAAAGTAACTATTAATACAGTGGAAGCAATTTTTCTAATCCATGTTTTCCCATATTTGCATTTCCTCTCTAGGAATCTTCAGGCACTTATAAACCCAAACTGGAAACAAGGCTGTGGCAGGCAGTGACAAATGACGTAGTTGTCATTGAACTGTATTTCTTGGAGACTTTTAAAGACACATGCTTCTAATGTTTCAAAGACATGTGAGCTTTAAGTTTATGCTCTATTAATGCTGGATAGAAATTGTAAAATAATTTGTTTTATCCCTCTCCAGGTGATAAAGTCATCCCACTCGCTATTCCTCAGTGTGGAAAATGCAGAATTTGTAAAAACCCAGAAAGCAACTGCTGCTTGAAAAACGAGTAGGTTTCTGATGCTCTCCCTGCAGAGACATTGAGTTTGCACGTTAGTTATGCTCCTGTCTCATGCCTTTGTGTGTCTGTGTATTGCACTGCCCAGTGTGAGCAATCCTCGGGGGACCCTGCAGGATGGCACCAGCAGGTTCACCTGCAGGGGGAAGCCCATCCACCACTTCCTCGGTGTCAGCAGCTTCTCCCAATACACGGTGGTGGATGAGAATGCAGTAGCCAAAATTGACGCAGCCTCACCCATGGAGAAAGTCTGCCTTATTGGCTGTGGATTTTCAACTGGTTATGGGTCTGCAGTCAAAGTTGCCAAGGTAAGAATGACAACGGGTGATAAAAACAGTTACATGCAGACTGTCAGGAACCCAAATGGAAGCAATTTCTCCCAAGAATCAAAAGATTATTTTTGTAGATTTTGAATGTTGGCTAAGAATAGAAACACAATCCAGAAAGAATTGAGAGCACATGCTAGAAATTTCATGGTTTATCAGATTAAAAAGTTGTTGAGAGTTAAGAAAATGTAAAGATTTCATTTTCAATAATTACTCTTCTGTATTTGCTCTTTATGAGATCATGAAATATTAGGCCTGAGAACTCATGTAGTAATTCATTCAACAATTGGAGAGCACGTATACATGCCTCAGGCACCAGAGTTTCTGCTAGGTTCTGAGATAGCAAAAGTAAATGAAATGAAGCGTTTGCCCTTGAGGAACATCAAGTCTGCGGATCCTCTACTCCCAGAATTAGGAGCAACAGTAGAGTCCAAAACCTCACCTGATGCACTTCCACACGAAGGCTCACCCACTCTGTGGATTCTTAGACGGAAAGTAATGAAGCTTCAGTGATGCGTAATTCACTCATTATGGGATTTCACTGCTAAAACGAACTCCCCTGCCATGAACACACACATATATTTCAGAAGTGGTAAATTTCAAGCGAAAATTCTTTAAAGGCTCCTCGTCTGAGTAGGCTGAAAATCTAGTAGTATGCTTTATTTTATGAAAGCAAGGTCCAGAGTTATAAAGATATTTGACCACAGTCTCAGTGCTGAGACTAAAATATCTTTTTAATATGAGAGCTGAGATTAAAATATCTTTTTCAAATATCCTGCTGAATCTTAGCTCGCAATACATAATTATTAGTGTTTTAAAATCACAGTCACGAGTCTTATATTTTTCTAAGTAAGGTAGAAAATAGTGTTGTCCCCATAGTATGAATAACACTTGGTGAATGAATGAGTGAATAGACACCCTTAAGGGAATATAAGGATGAGATTACTTGGGACAAGAAAGCATGTCACCCACAATGAAGACTGACTGTGGGAGACTAGGTTTAATAAATAACCACTAGCCAACCAAAAAAAAAAAAAATTCAGAAGGCATCTTTTCCAAATTTCTGACTTTAGCACTTAGTATCTTGTTCAGTTGCCTCATCCGTGCTAGCAGGTGGTCAAAGTGAGCCTACCCAAGACAGAAGATGAGGCTACTCATAACAGTAGATTGTATTTATTATTGACATATAGACAAATGTTTCATTACTGTGTTGTTCACTAGTGTATTTTTAAAGCAGGGATATACTGGTCACAACTACTGAACATAAATGAACCAAGGCGTTAATTACAGAGGGTTTAAGTGGAATATTTTTCAGGCTCCTGGAGTAGACTTTTCCACTTATTTTATTTTCCAAATATTGCCTTGGTGTATGTATGAGATATTGAAGCTGACTATCATGGGATTTCAGCAATCGAGAGTCCCTTCAAGACTGTAATCACTGCCATCTGGATCTCAAAGATCATCCAGTCCCCTGGTTTCCAGCCTGACTTTCCCATTGGAGTCACCTGGGAACTGAGTTCCACCTGCAGAGATTCTCATTTAATTGATATGGGCTGTGACCTGGACAGTGGGATGGTTTGTAAAGCTCCCCAGAAGAATCTAATATGCATCAGTTTGACAACCACTCAACTAGTTCATCCCCTTGAATTTAAAAATAAAGCAACTGAAGCCAGAAGAGATTTTGATAAAAGGTTGGACAGAAGAGTCTGAGTAGCTCTTGATAAACACGTAGGCATGGCACTTTATAAAGCTTAGGCACTTTCTAACAATCATTACTTAATCCATTTTTGCATTTTCTCAAAACATAGGTCACTCCAGGCTCTACCTGTGCTGTGTTTGGCCTGGGAGGGGTCGGCCTCTCTGCTGTTATGGGCTGTAAAACAGCTGGAGCAGCCAGAATCATTGCGGTGGACATCAACAAGGACAAATTTGCAAAGGCCAAAGAGTTGGGTGCCACTGAATGCATCAACCCTCAAGACTACAAGAAACCCATCCAGGAGGTGCTAAAGGAAATGACTGATGGAGGTGTGGATTTTTCGTTTGAAGTCATCGGTCGGCTTGATACCATGGTATGTACCATGACATGCCCTGAGATTTCTGCCTCTGCAACCTGGAGGATGCATTTAGGCAGCAAAATATATGTTCTATGTATAAAGGATATTTTTAATGATGAATGGAAATTTCCCATCATCTGTTACCTGACTTGTTTAATTTTTGTTATGAGAAATCTTTTCTTCCATCAACTATGCAAATCTGTCTCAAGTCATATTTCCTCTAGAGGAAAAGATAAGGGCTTGTTTTTCTTAACTGAGCAATTACAGATTTACTTTATTAATTTTTAGTTAAAAACTGTAAGTTCAAGTAAACATAAATAATACAAATTCTGTTCTCAAATTGAAATGTTTTATTTTTCTCCCACATTCTTAAAAAAATGGCTCAATAATTTTGCATATGTTCTTAATAAATTCCAAATTTTTAACATGTTAGTATTTGGCCAAAAGAAATGAGCAATTTTAGGCCAACTGCTGTTTTATTAACAACAATATGCCCTAAGGAAATTGACTGCTTTGAGACATCACTGTATTTTATCACAGAACGGGACAGTGCCTGGCACATAGCTAGTACCCAATACTAGTTGGACTGAATACTTTGAAAAGTCAATAGTCTCTACTAAAAATACAAAAATTAGCCAGGTATAGTGGTGTAGCACATACCTGCAATCTCAGCTACTCGGGAGGCTGAGACAAGACAATCACTTGAACCCAGGAGGCGGAGGTTACAGTGAGCCAAGATCGCGCCATTGCCCTCCAGCCTGGATAACATAGT
Organism: Theropithecus gelada; assembly: GCF_003255815.1. Lineage (NCBI taxonomy): Eukaryota > Metazoa > Chordata > Mammalia > Primates > Cercopithecidae > Theropithecus > Theropithecus gelada. Next base: position 96,810,044 of record NC_037672.1, on the reverse strand, counting down.
GAAACTCCGTCACAAAAAAAAAAAAAGGAAAGAAAAAAGAAAAAAAACAAGAAAAGTCCATTGACTTTACCATCCCCCAGAATTTAAAAGCTATGCATCTCATAGCATTGCTTATAGATTATATGAGACAACGCATGTGATATAGTTAGCACAGTGCTGCCTGTCATATGGTAAGCTCCCAATAAATATCAGCTGTCTTTTTTTTTTTTTTTTTTTTTTTTTTTTGAGACAGGGTCTCACTCTGTCACCTAAGCTGAAATGCAGTGGCATAATTATAACTCGCTGTAGCCTCAATCCCCTGGACTCAAGCAATTCTCCTACCTCAGCCTCCAAAGGTGCTGAGAGTATAGGCATGAGCCACCACACCCAGCCTCAGTTGGCTTATTGATATGAAATATTATTTCTAATCTTGCAGTGCTTACGTCGTCTTTGGCTTATTACATGGTATTTCTTCCAAACAGTTACAAATATCAATTGCAATGGGAAACACATCTCTAGCTATATTTCACCTACCCAGAATTCTCTAGAATCCTACTCAAAAAGTCTCCAGAAACCAACAAATTTCCATTGCTGAGGTTTTCTAGAAGGTCCAGCAGTGTGGGTAACAGGGAGTGGCACCCTAAGATCAAAGCTCTCAGCAGCCTTTGCCTGTTACAGATGCCACAAAGGAATAAAATGTCAAAAGAATTCAACATTTTCCAGGGCTACAGCTTTTCTCCTTATGCTCTTTTTCTATATTTTCATTCATTTTCTCATGTGGAACTCGAGTGTACCTTATCTCAAGATACCAAATGTCTGACAGCCACGTGTTCTGAGGATGTGTGGTCTTCCAAAGGTCAGAATCCAAAATCAAAGAACTAATCATTATATACCTATGGGGATCCTAAACCATTTTCTAACTACAGAACGTGTTCCAAAAGCTGACTGGAAAACATTTTCTGAACTGTCTCTTGAGGTTTCCAAATAATCAGTATATTTTAATGTAAAACCAATATGTATTTGGGGAAATAATAAAACAACATTTAAAACATGCCCATTTGAGAAATGGACAGTAGAGTAGGAACCCACTTAAGAGGGAGACCATCAGTGGACAAAAGACAAATTTCAGTGATATAATCGTTTATCTTATTCACAATCAACGTATCTGGTTGAAAGTACTGGCTTCAAAATACCTATGTAATGAATCAATGAAAAATGAATTAACTAACTCACAGATCACCTGAGAATTACGTGATGATGAAATTTTACGCTTTATGTATGTTTATAATGATGTCTGCCTCCTTATTCCTTTTTTAGGAAGAATTAAGTGCACTCCAATTTATTCATCCATTCTTTCATTAAAAAAAAAAAAAAAAAACACTTTCTGGGCATTTCCTAAATCCACAGCACTATCCTATGCAAAAAAAGGGGAATGAAGGAGCAAAAGACATAATCTCTTTCCTCTACACACTCACAGTCCAGCTAAGCCTATTACATGATATTCTGCATTTTGAGTAGGAACTATGCCACTCCACGTTAAAGATGCCAAATATTCACTTTATTCCAGATGGCTTCCTTGTTATGTTGTCATGAGGCATGTGGCACAAGCGTCATCGTAGGGGTACCTCCTGATTCCCAGAACCTCTCAATAAACCCTATGCTGCTACTGACTGGACGCACCTGGAAGGGGGCTGTTTATGGTGGTATGTAGCTGGGCTCAAGTGCCAAATTCTCATTAACATCAATATATCTCCACTTCTACAACTGACAAGTCAAGGTTTTGAAAACAAATCAAAAATAAATTAAAATTCCTTTTCTATCTACAGTCTCCAAATCAACTAGATATGGAACTAATGCAGACAGAAGGTCCCAATATAAACTCTTCTGTTGTCACCATAACCCAGGATCTTTCATCTCCATCTGTTTTTGTATTTGTGACTGTGTAAGAAGGCATGGACATTTTTAGTAGAACATGGAAATCTACCACAATATTTCATATCTATGCCCAAATTTAGACAACTGATAAATTTGCTCCTCTACTTTGGGCATAAATAACTATACTATTATTTCTATGTGAGAGACAAAAAACTAAGAAACTTTGTTTATCTCTGTTTTTTTTTTTTTTTTTTAAGTCAAGGCACCATAAAAGCATATTGAAGTCCTCTATCTCTTCTTATCCTCAGTTATAGCAGTCTGGAATGAAGCACCTTTTCTAAATTTTCATTTATTTGGAAAATCTCTTCAATTCTTCTACTGACCCTGGTCAAATCCAACAATGATACTGTCTTCTTTTCAGGCTTTAAGAGTAAAGAAGATATCCCAAAACTTGTGGCTGATTTTATGGCTAAGAAGTTTTCACTGGATGCTTTAATAACCCATGTTTTACCTTTTGAAAAAATAAATGAAGGCTTTGACCTGCTTCGCTCTGGGAAAAGGTAGAGTTTAAGTTAGTTTTCTGTTTTGCTTTTTTTTTCTACCACAGGGGATTGTCTAGCAGAGAATGAAAAAGGTGGAAGGATGAGAAAAAATAGAGTCTCTTGGTTTTCCATTACCTGTTTAGTCTTTGCATGCAGCGCTTGTAGGATCATACTGTGAAAGCTAAAACCAGTTGCTTTGCATTTCCTATTCTGCTGAAGTCAAATTATGTTGATTACTGCAAATCTGAATGATCTGAGCCACTCAGCCTTCCTTAAAAGAGAACACTCACATTTGCCAAAAAAAAACAAAAAAACAAAAAAAACCCACAAAAAAGCAAGTCTATTTAAACAACCATAATTATAACATGGTGACTTTGAATCCTCATCCTTCTACCTACATAAAGCTGACACTAAGTGTCTGCATATTTAAATAATTTTCAGGACATCCTCAACATTTTCATTGCAAGAGTAGGTGGAACTACATTGGGATTGTTTTCTAGGTAGATAATACTAGTTTTTCTCTTTTTCTTTTGTAGTTTAAGAAAACTTTTTTACCAATATAAGTTATCATAAAAGAGAAGAGTACTAAGCACTATTTTAAATGTTTGTCGTACATTTTCTCCGAAGCTTAGAAAAATAAGCCAATTCTGTTTCCTATCTCTAACATTTAACAGTTACAACCAGCTAATAAAATGCATTTTGTCACCTGCATTTACATGAGGCACAACTGGAAACAGGCAGTTATATCTAACCTTTGTCTTCTAGTCCAGAGTCTGAGATTTTTCTGCTATCCCACACTTATTTTCATGAGATTTTCAACTTTAAATAGTATTTCTTTGGCATTCACATAATCATTATACTGGATACTATAACTGACAACATTCTTGAGGAAGGAAAGAAACTAGCACTCACAGACGACCAGCTGTTCTACTAAGTATCTTACCTGCATTATCTCATGTGATTCCCAAACGATGCTCCTTGTCAGTCTCTATCTCACTATCTTAGAGAAGAGAAACTGAGACATGGAGAAGACATGACTTTGCCAAAATCATCAAGTGGTAAGAAGGAGAGCCAGGATTCAAAAGTAGGTCTTGTTATTAGCAAATCTATTCACTTTCTACTGCCCCTCAAGAGTGCGTGTACATATGGAAAACAGTAGTCATCAAAGGTTAGTTATCATTGTCATTATTATTACCATTGACATCATCATTGGGATCATCATCATAAGATTGAAAAGATGATGGTAAATATAGAGATGAACAAAACCAGAGGACAGTGTTGAGCAACATAAGAAGTCATGAGGCATGCCTAAATTCATTTTATGAGAATGTCATATAGTAATATGCATATGTAAATATGATTAATCCTATCAATAAGCAAAGATTTAAAATTGTAATATTGGGGGGCGGAGCAAGATGGCCGAATAGGAACAGCTCCAGTCTCCAACTCCCAGCGCGAGCAACACAGAAGACCGGTGATTTCTGCATTTTCAACTGAGGTACTGGGTTCATCTCACTGGGGAGTGCCAGACGATCAGTGCTGGTCAGCTGCTGCAGCCCGACCAGCGAGAGCTGAAGCAGGGCGAGGCATTGCCTCACCTGGGAAGCGCAAGGGGGAAGGGAATCCCTTTTCCTAGCCAGGGGAACTGAGACACACAACACCTGGAAAATTGGGTAACTCCCACCCCAATACTGCACTTTAAGCAAACAGGCACACCAGGAGATCATATCCCACACCTGGCCGGGAGGGTCCCACACCCACGGAGCCTCCCTCATTGCTAGCACAGCAGTCTGTGATCTACGGGCAAGGCAGCAGCGAGGCTGGGGGAGGGGCGCCCGCCATTGCTGAGGCTTAAGTAGGTAAACAAAGCTGCTGGGAAGCTCGAACTGGGTGGAGCTCACAGCAGCTCTAGGAAACCTGCCTGTCTCTGTAGACTCCACCTCTGGGGACAGGGCACAGTAAACAATAACAAACGCAGCAGACACCTCTGCAGATGCAAACGACTCTGTCTGACAGCTTTGAAGAGAGCAGTGGATCTCCCAACACGGAGGTTGAGATCTGAGAAGGGACAGACTGCCTGCTCAAGTGGGTCCCTGACCCCTGAGTAGCCTAACTGGGAGACATCCCCCACTAGGGGCAGTCTGACACCCCACACCTCACAGGGTGGAGTACACCCCTGAGAGGAAGCTTCCAAAGCAAGAATCAGACAGGTACACTCGCTGTTCAGAAATATTCTATCTTCTGCAGCCTCTGCTGCTGATACCCAGGCAAACAGGGTCTGGAGTGGACCTCAAGCAATCTCCAACAGACCTACAGCTGAGGGTCCTGACTGTTAGAAGGAAAACTATCAAACAGGAAGGACACCTACACCAAAACCCCATCAGTACATCACCATCATCAAAGACCAGAGGCAGATAAAACCACAAAGATGGGGAAAAAGCAGGGCAGAAAAGCTGGAAATTCAAAAAACAAGAGCGCATCTCCCCCGGCAAAGGAGCGCAGCTCATCGCCAACAACGGATCAAAGCTGGACGGAGAATGACTTTGATGAGATGAGACAAGAAGGCTTCAGTCCATCAAATTTCTCAGACCTAAAGGAGGAATTACGTACCCAGCGCAAAGAAACTAAAAATCTTGAAAAAAAAGTGGAAGAATTGATGGCTAGAGTAATTAATGCAGAGAAGGTCATAAACGAAATGAAAGAGATGAAAACCATGACACGAGAAATACGTGACAAATGCACAAGCTTCAGTAACCGACTCGATCAACTGGAAGAAAGAGTATCAGTGATTGAGGATCAAATGAATGAAAGGAAGCGAGAAGAGAAACCAAAAGAAAAAAGAAGAAAAAGAAATGAACAAAGCCTGCAAGAAGTATGGGATTATGTAAAAA